>NC_086320.1:235218676-235518676 GCF_036172605.1 Pelobates fuscus
GTATGCGTATTTGTCAGTGAATGTGTGTGTGTGTATTTAGAAGGCGGGACGGGGGAAGGGTTGGGTGGGGGTGGCGCGGGCGGGGGAGGGAGGGTTGGGTGGGGGTGGCGTGGGCGGGAGGGGGCGCCTGAGTTTTGTCCTGCCTAGGGCAGCACAAAACCAGGATACACCACTGAGTGCAAACCAAAATAAACAATAGAAGGGAAAAGGGTGCTGAACTTGAAAAATAGTAAAACCGGTGCAGCTTAAACTCACCTTAGTGTATAGCCACTTTATACACTATGTATATGAATCAAAGTAGAAGAAAAAAGGTGATAGTGCAAAACCTCAGTAATATATTTTACCTTTTTGTTAAATGTTCACATAAAAGGTCCTATTTCCAGTAATGATATTTACCTGTGGACCCTGTATACAATGAATATAAAATACAACATAGTGTGTATTGTTGTATCAAGTATACAATATTATGAAAAGAGAAAGACACACTCACAATTTCCAGAGCCAAATAAGTTAGGCTCTGTACTATAGAGGCATTTCAGCAACACAGGATATGGTTACTTCTACTAGATGTTTTCTGGTTTGAAGTCTTTATCAGGAACTCAGGAGCCAAATGAGATTAGTTCAAACAGAAATTTATTTCAGTATATAAAACAACAAAATAAAATGTAATATAGCAGCTGGCACAACACGTTTTGACCTTCTATGGTCTTCCTCAGGTGCAATATGTCTTACCTCCAGCCAGCACACCTATATATGTCCCCTTGTAGGTATGGGAAACAGGAGTAGCTGCTATTTCGGTAATTTGATGCCCAAATTTGGCCATAACCGGAAGCAACTCGCCACCACTAAGATGGTGGTACTTCCGGTTTCGGCATACTCCATAACCGTGTCCTTATATTTAATACTTCCGGGTTTTCAAGATGGCGGTGAGTCAGTACTGGAGACCATACTTTCAGAAGGATATTGATACTTTGGAAAGAGTTTAGAGAAGGGCTACTAAACTGGTTCATGGATTGCAGGATAAAGCTTACCAGGATAGGTTAAGGGATCTTAACATGTAAAGCTTGGAGGAAAGACAAGACAGGGGGTATGACAAACAACACAGTAAAGGAGGAGACTATATTTAAAAAAAATAAAAACTTAAAAAAAAGTCTTAAATTAAAAGGACAAAGGTTTAAAAATAATTTCAGGAAGTATTATTTTACAGAGAGGGTAGTGGATGCATGGAATAGCCTTTCAGCTGAAGTAGTAGAGATTAACACAGTTTAAGCATGTGTGGGATAGGCATAAGGCTATCCTAGACTTAAGATAAGGCCAGGGACTAATTTAAGTATTTTGATAATTAGGCAGACTAGATGGGCCGAATGGTTCTTATTAGCCTCTACCAAATAGATTTTGGTAACTGGCATATTTTGGATGTGTCGCATAGGGATATGGAATTTCTTACACCTTATATTGTTACAAATGTGTTCAATCATTTATGGTTTGGAATGCTTATTTATTTCTTTGTTGACTACCCTTTATATGTGTTGAATGCTAAAACTGAAAATGAAGATTAAAAAAAATAAAAAAAGAAGTTAGAGAAAGCGGTCTGTACGTACGGGAGATGCAGACCATTTACATTTATATAGTTCTGGAGTTGCACAATCCAAGGAGAATATTTCCCACCACTGGTTAATACCACTAACTCATGGTGGCTATTGGATGGGTCTACCTCAAGTTGCTCCAGCCTCCTCCTCTCAAGATAAGGAAGGGAAGCATGTTAACATTCCCAAATACTTCTATCTTACTGTATGTGTCTGGCATCAAAAAAATTAAGCAGCAGTCTAACTAGCAAACAATTATCAAGGGTTAATCATCTTACTCATCCCTCTGCTTTCTGCATTCACTATTTGATAGACCACGTTGTCGGTCTTGAATGAGATGATATCAAGAAATTTATGTTAAACAAGTTTCCTTTATAACGACACATATTTTGCAAACAAACCTTTCAGAAATGACAGTTTTTTTTCAAGTTGCATACCACTATCTATTTGCCATATAAAGGTTGAAGACTGAGAATATAAATGCTGCTTAATATTAGTACTGAAAAACCCAGAAGGCAGTTGAGCATTCTTATTTCTACACCTATATCGAAGATGCTGAATTTATATATATATATATATATATATATATATATATATATATATATATATATATATATATATATATATATATATATATATATATATATACACACACACACATACATACATACATACACCTTTGTTTTACATCCAGAGAAAAGATTTGAAAATCCTGGGGTATGGAAAATGCCTCTATATATTGACAACTTAATTATGCTTAGGGAATAAATGTATTCTACATCTAGTTAATGAACAAATTCATACATAGCAATAATGAGATGTAATAACACCAATACAAAGCTTTGGTAAAGTTGCTGCAGTACTTAATATTTTTTAACTTGTGTTATTAAAGTAACATGTTATCACATTAATTAATAAAAATATATACATGTCCTTACAATCTATCCACTCACAGTGCTCCTATTTTATACAACACTATACCTGAACCTATTCATTCATTGTGAAATTTTTCATTGTACAGCTATAAAAAAGACTCTATATATGTGGAAAAAAATTATAAATATAGATGTATAAAATGTATATTCTTTGTATCACACAAAGGTAGACGGACAGGTAGACAGATATACAGGCAAAGAAACAGAGATAGAGATGTAGATAGATGCAATTAAATAAAATGTGCTACAGCTAGGCCAGAAAAGTTATTTTTGTTGAATCTTACAGATCCCACTGAAACACTAATAAAATAAAGATTGTACTAAAATATATCAGGCATTATTATAAAAAAAAAAAAAAAAAAAATTATATAGCAAATTTTATTTTATTTTTAATAGAACAGAGAAGAGAAAAGATCAGTATGGTATCATGAGACATGCAGGTCCCTAATGTTTTAGAGAGCATTTGGTCAAGCAGGACAGATCAATGATTTCTTATCTTCAATTTTGCTAATTATATAAAAAGCCATATATAAAGTCTTAATTACTTCAGAATATGGCTTCTGTTTCTTAGATTTTAAATTTTAAGATTTTAGGCATACAATTTTATTGAAGAAGGCTACTCAGTATTGACAAGAAGAGAAATGTACAATAAGCTCAATTGGAAATTGTAATTTTGTATGTAAGTTGAAAATAAATCACCAACATTTCATCAATGATTTTGGTTAATCAATAAAAAAAAAAAACCCTGTTTGAAATATATTGGCATTGTTAATAATTAACACATCATGTATAAATGTAACATAGCTGCTACCTAACATTTAGACAACTTTTGTTTTAAGACAATTTTTAGTCTAACAATTACATTAAATAGGCTTTAATCGTAATGCAAGACAGCAAATGTTCAACAAGACTGCTTACAAGTGTGATTTCTAGACTCCCAAACATTTTCTGATGCATTAAGATGTAACCTCATTAATACTAATTACCTAAAGTAACTATTGCACAGTGGATGGTCTATCAGAAGCTAGCTGCTACAAACTTACAAAACTGTATATGCCCTCCTAAAATATAGAAAGGTTTTTTCATGGTTTCTTTGGTTAATAGAACATAGCATCTGAGATCCCATGTCCTATCCGCATTAAAACTAAGCCCCAGACAATTACATTTACAAGTTCTTTGACATGTACTCTTCTAACTGCTACATCTTATACATTACTCAGTTGTATTTTATTAAAATATTGAATGCTAAATAGTCAGATAGCTTTTATTGGCATTTTATGATGTTGTAGTTTATTCTTTTAGCAGTAAATAAAGCAAATATTTAAAGAAAATTAGTGTGATGTTTTCCTTGTCAGTTGTCTGATGTTAAATAATTTGATACTTAATTGATAGAAAATATATTCTGCTTGAAAACTAAGCAGAACTGATATGATAGTATCTTGCAATCAAAGTAAGAATTTACATTTCACAATATACCCAACTGTACATTCTATTTTTACAATGAGGTTTGCATTGATTTCACAAATGTATGCTCTGTGGTAGTCTGTTCAGAAAAATAGCCCCAATACACATACATATATGTAGGCTCATTCACAAAACAGGTCGTGGTAAGTTGCCGTGCTACATGGCAAAAAATAGCATGGTATAAAAAAAATCAAATTAGTTAATCTGGAGTTCAACAGATTTTCTTCCAACTCAGCTATTTTGGCCTAAATTTGTTAAACAATCCACTACAACTCTTTTTCGCAGAATAAACCCCAGAGAGAGAAAATGGAATCTAGCTTTCAGCCGGTAGAGTACTCAATGCAGAGTCAATGTTTTTGTTGTAAAAAAAAAAAATTAAAAAAATTAAAAAAAATGACTATTAGGATATAGAGCATAATTTTTAGGACAATAATTTAGGAAAGAAGTAAAGGAAGGCACACCATTTATGATAAATACTTGAAAATTAATATCTTAGGTTAGAATGTTATATACATTAATAATAAATACAGCTATTCTACAGACACAATTATACTCCGTATTTTTAATAGTACTAATGAAGTGAAGAGAATAACCCTTTTGCTCTCTGGTAGCAAACTACGCATACATGTACAAATAGCCTGTTGTTCACATAAATAAATATATATTTTTGGCACTGTCCAAAAATAAAATCCAACTGAAAACATTTTTTTATTTCATTGATTTATCGTGTAATAATGATTATTTGATATGTTTTATACAGTTTTCATATTTTAATATAAAAGAAAAATTGTATAAACCACGCATATGTGTAATAAAGAATAATTATATACCCATGCCAAATACAACAATGTACATATTGTAAGAAATATAAAGAAAACATCTAAACTGTGCATATTTTAAATGTTATGTAAGTTTTTTTTTTTATTCTAAACAGCAATGCAGGTGTTTTTATGCTTCTGTGTATATATAATATATAAAATATATACATATTTTTCAAATAACAGCTCTAATGTAGAACAAATCATTTGTGGGTTGCAACTGAAGAGTGACCTTAAAATGCTGATTCCAGTTATTTAGGTAACCATTAAGATGTCAAAAAGTGAGATGACAGAAATAATTTCACAAATCCCATGAGGTGTTGAATCCAAGTGATAAAATATTTTTGTGAACAGAAAACACAAGTGAAATAAAAATGAATTGTTGGAAGGCCTTGTGACTTATCTTTGGAATATATTCGGTCTTATCTTTAATTAGTGTTAAGCAATAAACACATATCCCAGAAATGATTAGCATCTTGATAGCATCTCATTCAAACAATATGTTTCACATCAGTGAAATGCCAGAACTTCATAATTGGAACATTTAAATGATAATTTGACATAGGTAATAGTCAAGTGCATTCAATCTTGTAGGAATAATAAAGTGCAATGAAATGCCTAACCTTACTAAAGTACCCTATACAAAATAGGAGTACTTACATACCTAGAACCCTAAATACTGGTATGTATATATACACGTGTGTATTTATATACACATACAAACAAAAGAGCTGATAATATTTTGAACTTGGTCAAATTAAATTTTGCAAGTTTGTTCCCAAATCACCACACTTGGTTGTTAGCGAACAGACCCCTTTATTTGTATAGTTGCTTTTCTGTTCCTTTGGCGTAGTATATATTCTGCAATATTCTCTCTTTTAATTACATATTGTATTTTACTATACAAATATATAGTACTGAATTTTTGCAGGTCACTGTAAAAAACGATAGTATAAAACAGTTTTTCAAGCATTTAATATTAATATTTTGAGACCCTTAAATAAATAAATAAGTACTCATTAGAACTACTTTTTAGCATTGCTAATCAGTTTAGCTTATTTGAAACATAATTGTATTAAGTGCATTGACATTTTACACAGAGCCAGGGGTCAAAATACACTAGCTATTATTATGAAATACACTGCTTTAACAATTCAGTTTAATGGATGCAAAATCAAATGATACAGAATATCTGCATCCCATCATTTTGAGGCTACCCAAGAAGAAAATGAAGTGGGTAGCAAAAGGTAAATGAACAAAGATATGCTTTCCTTCTGTGCATTTACCCATTTCATATTTTGCAATTAAAAGTAGCGTGTGCAAACGATGCGAACGTCACACTAGCATAAACTTGCACAAGCTTCCTTAATTATCTGAACTTTGATGTGACAATATAATGGCAAAAGCAATGTGATATTAGAAAAATACAATAAGCTATTATCTGTAAATCCAGTGTGCTTTGATTGTTGCCTCACACACATATTTTGCACAAATATAGGAACATTTATTTCTGTGTGTACAGATTTACAGCATGTTTAATGTGTCTAGTCATTGTGAAATAAAAATAAACTCACAAATTCCTGAACAGCATTTTACTGCAGTACAGAAATGACAAGAGGTATAGTATTTTTAACACGCTTTGTCACCCGGCAATAATCGGAAAACATGCATACACATAGTCTATTTACAAATAAGCAGCCGCATTCTAGGACCCTGACCACAGGCCAGTCAAAATAACTTTTACAGAATGGGCACATAGAATGATCTGGGTGAATGATAACCTCAGGAACAATAATGGATCATTCAATTGAGTACTGAGGATGGTAACGAGTAATCACAATAAAACACAGACATCTTGTGGGGGTGAAATAAATAAAGAGAAACAATAACATTTAAGGGAGGAAGGAAAGTAATCGGTGCGTGTTAATAATGGGAAGAAGGGGTAAGAGCTATTTTTTACCTTGTCTGTAACTGGATCAGTCAGCTTCCCAGTAGTGCTGCAGAGACGGGTGTGATGTTGCAGTGTCTGTGTTAAATGTCTGTCTTATTGAAAGACATGATGATTTCCATCCATGCTATTCTACCTTGTTTGTGTCTAGCGTTCACACAGTAAAGCTGGGGAGAGGCTGACAGCTGAGAAAGTTGCCGGTTAGTAACTAGTGGGAGACAACAGGCAGTAACACTGAGCGTGGACTTTACTGTAATCGTTGCTTCCTTTCTAGGATGTGACTTTGTTATGATGTAAATGCTTGCTGCTAACTCTGAACCCTTGTTTCCAGTGCCTCTTATTGATATTATGTTGCGTTATTTTGCACCACAGACATAAACTCTTTTAATTGTATATATGTGTTTTAACTTTACCTCAGACCCACTGCATGCTTCAAATGATCTATCTACCTGTCCCTTCCCTTGGTGAATGGCTTATGTAGTGCTTGTGTAAATGTGCCTATTTACTAACAACCTGTTTCTCAGTATTTCTCCCTAAGATCCACCCTCCAGCTCCCTGCTCAGCGAGTCAGTGCCCGAGTGAGTCGTGTAATGAGAGCTTGTATGTCTGAATGACTGAGCTTGTAGTGCTTGTGCCGGGATGTCTTGCTGGCTGGCCTCCTTTTGTCCCCTCCTTCACTCTATCCTGAGCCCTCACTTGTGAGTAAGACCGTGACGTAGAGGCAGCCTAGAGGCAGATGAGCATCCCACTATTCACTAATTGGTCATGGTAAAAATAACATGCAAAACACAAGCTTTCTCACTCCACTCCAGCAGCTCCCCTCGCCTGCCTGCTCAAAATACGCCCTATCTACTAGCTATTTGCCATTTTGAGTGCTGTAGCATTCTTTTTTGAAGCTACATAACTACATTTTACCTATGAAAAGGATCTTTTGCAGGATATTAGAAATCAAAATGACCACATAATCACCATAATGATCATTATATTGATATTAATAAAAAATAAATACTCTCTACTTGGCAGTATTCTGAAAGACTGCAAATTCAATGATGCATTCGTTGGATTACATTCCAAGCACTATTTAAATGGTAACAGTAAGTTCTCTGGAATCTACATAAATTAATAAAACATTGAAAATTACCTGTAACCTGTCTTAATTTTTTTTTTTTGTTTTTTTAAATGAAATTCTCCATTTTATTTTAAAGTTGTATTACAGATTTTGCAAATTACATCATAATCCAGTTCAGACAAGGCAAAGCCAGGGCAAAAATTATAAATGGAAACATTGTTTAATTTCTCATTTTCTCTGTATGGGTTCTCTATACAGACTCCCAGGTGCAAAGGTCAGTGTTTATAATTGAAATTGATTAAGGCATTCATTTGCAGGATAAAGAGGTTTGGATTTCTACATTTAATTTAGATTTTTACCTTACGTATTTGTTTAACCCCTTAAGGACACATGACATATATATTCTGTCATGATTCACTTTTATTCCTGAAGTTGAGCCCTTACAGGGTTAAAACATGGATAAGTAAACATGCTATTAAAGATTTTGAATTGGTTACAACTTCTACTCCAATAACACAGTAAGCAAATAGGCAAGTGTCTACCAAACCATTCTGTTATAGCACAAAATATAACTTCCCTTTCAATACATAATACAGCAATTGCTATAATCAATCACTTCTATGCATACATTGGCATTTATTTTGTATAGATCCTTTCAGAGGGAGTTGGAGGGATAATCTAGGTATTATAGACTCTTAATTAGCTTCACGTGGTTATAATGCCTTGAGTCACCTGGCTCATTGCCTCAGTGTAATTTTTTTTTAAAGAAAACCTGCAGTTCATCCCCTCTGTGTTGCTGGGGCAAATGCTTCCACATTAGCCAGAGAACTGGTGGGCACCAGTGATAGGCTTAAGTGTCAGTTGAGCACTCTCAGCCTATCAAAGCAATGATTTACTATGGTAACAGTATGTGTAACTCCTCCTTAGCTACAATCCTCCTTGCCTGGTTGCAAGGACCCAGGGACCCTCATACTGTTTTAATCCAAAATGGTTGAACATTGAATGGAGAGATGGCAATCCAGGCATAAAGACTTACCACTTCAATAAGATGAACTGGTTCTAGAACACAGGGTGTCCCTTTAATATTACAGAATGCAGTTGATTTGTGGCTGACACAATTAACACAGTCCCGCTTCCATTACTCACAAACTAGTGAGAATTAAGGATTCTAACTTAAAGTGACCGAATAATCTAAATTTTATTAAAGACAGGAGGCGAATATTTGTTTAACTTTGTTTTCTGAAACTCCCAGCAGCAAAGAAACAGCTAACACTGAGAGCAAAAGATCAACCACTCAGAGCACACAACAGTAATATTTATTGCCATTAGACTCCTTCCAAATCCTCTTTTTTGATGTAGCCGAACAGCAGTAGAATCAACATTGTAAAAGATAGAATGCAGCGAAGGAGGAACAGTAGATTAAAGGTAGATCTTAATGGAGTCAACCAGGTAAACGAGTGGTCAAAAGACATTGGAAAACTGTTTGCAAGGACAACGAGAGATCTTCACACTAGGAGAAAAGAGAGAGAACATTGTGAAAGTATTGTCTCTTGGACAAGAGAAATCAAATACCCACAACTAATATTAAAGTAATGTATTCAAAATGTAAGTGCGTGCACTATAAAGTCACTAAGCAAGATAATAACATATGATATAATCAAAAAAAAATAACTTGCAACATACTCTACAAAGGGAAGTACTTCTAGAGACTTACCTTGAAGGGTTGGAAAAGTAATCCAAGGGTGGGAAAATATTTGCCTCCTGTCTTTAAGAAAATGTAGATTATTTTGTGGCAAGACAGAAGGCTTCATATTTGATTTTTTAACGCTCTTCTATAGAAAAAGTAGCATGTGACGTAGATTTGAAATAAAAAGTTTGAAACGTGGATTCCCTGGACCAATCTGGGGAAGATAAACAAAATCAGTCAGGGAACTGCTGCACAGAAAGCAGAAGGTGCAGCCGCAACAAGTGTTTAAGCTGTGCGCAAAAGTCCCACAACATGCCCTGACAATGTCCCCTGAAACAGTCCAAGCTATGAGGTGGAGATGGCCCTACAGGGTGAGTGGTTGACAGTTGCTCACTGGATTCCCGAGGATATCGAGGGATCAAGGTAGTAGAAGTAGATAGTCCAACAGAGCGGGGGAACCAAGTCCTGGCTCTCCATTATAGAGTTATTATTACTTTTACTCTGAGGTCTGACCTGGTGAAGGGTCCTTTGGATCATGGAGAATGGTGAAAAAGCATATGCTCCCTCACTTGCCATAAATGCAGCAATTTAAAGGGACATTATAGTCACAAAACAACTTTAGCTTAATGAAGCAGTTTTGGTGTATAGAGCATGCCCCTGCAGTCTCACTATTAAATTATGTTCCCTTTAGGAATTAAAACACTTTAGACTGACACAGCCTGCATGAAAACAAAATGGGTTAATCTTCAATAAGATGTTAACTTACTTTAGATGTTTGTTATCTCCTGCTCACTACATTGAACTTTAATCACACATAGGAGGCTTCTGCAAGATCTAGTAAGCAATTAATAGAGCAGGAGATACGAAATTCTAAATTAAACAGAATGTGTAATAAAGGATGGATACACATTAGATCTCTCTTTACAGGTAGTGTTTAGGAAGGATGTGCAAGTCACATGCAGAGAGGTGTGCCTAGGGCTGTATAAATAAAGTGATTTAACTCCTAAATGGCAGATAATTGACCAGTGAGACTGCAGGGGCATTATCTATACACCAAAACTGCTTCCTTTAGCTAAAGTTGATTTGGTGACTATAGTGTCCCTTTAAGGAAAGCACAATGGCTTTGAGTAATTGGGACTGTGAGGTATGCGTCCATGAGAATGAATCTTAAGAACCAGTCTCCCACGCAAAGGAGGTCCCTGAGAAGATGGATGCCTTATGTCTTGAAATGACGATATCGGATATGTTGATTCAGGTTTTGTTTAGGTTGATAATTGTGGTCTCCTGTCTTCTTGTGTACAAGGAATATGTTACTGAGAAAGGTACAGGGGAATGGAGACCGTTCTATCAACCCTTTCTCCATGAGTTCGCGTAACTCTGAATTTAAGGTTATTTTGTCTGCCTCTGACATCCATTGTGGTGTCAGGGGGGCATATTGTACGGGGTGGGTGAGAAAGTCTACCTTGAACCTCTGACTGTATGTAAAGTAGTTTCCACTGTTGGAAAAAAATATGTTAAACGATCCAGTGGCGGAAGGAGTCTAAAAATAGTGGTTGCCAGGAGACAGAGGGGGCCCATGCACAACTATAAAGCTATCATTTAATTTTTATAAGAAATACAATTTTCAAAAAAAAAAAAAAAAACAAGTGGAAAAAAGGTACCATTAAAATTTTTGTGGAAACAAAAAATATTTTTTAGTTGTGACAGTGTACATATATTATACGTTACTGGCAGCATTCAGTAGATACTAAATGTAATTTTTTTTTACATTTTAAATAAATGGTGGTAATTATTTGCATTTTTTATTTATTATAATTTATTTGGCATCTTCACAGAAATTCACAAAAATATAAAAGCACAAAAAATGCCATTTCAAGCTTTTGAAACACAAATACCGAATCATTTGAATATTATATTTGAAATTTTTACATAACGTATGATAAAATCCTCTGGTTACTTTTACAAAAATATTGGGATTTTAATAAAATGGAACTTGAGATATAAAAAGTGTATCACAGATCACTTCAGCAATACAATGCACAGGAATGTGCAGTGTGTAAGTGTATCACAGAACACCACAGCAATACAACTCACAATAATGTGCAGAATATCAATGTATTTCATAGCTCTACAGCAATACAACTCACAGTAATATGTGGTATGGGAGTGTATCACAGAGCACCGCAGCAAACAATTTTACAGTAAATGTGCAGCATATCAGTGAATCACAGAGCTCCACAGCAATACAACTCACAGCAATCTGTGGCGTGCATGAGTGTATCACAAAGCTCCACTGCAATACAACACATTAAAAGGTGTTTAAAATGCAGTAAATATTTACTAGGAGAGAAAATAGTATCTTTATATATAGGATTGGTATTTGACACATTTAGTAGAATATTACTGCACTTTTTTTTTTTTCAAATTTAAGATTTTTATTTTCAGAGAAATAGAAACCCAAAGTGGGTATCAAACAAAAGATGGGGAGGGATACAAAAAGAAAGAAGAAGGGTGGGGGGGGAGGGGGGTATATGAGGCGACATGCCTTTATGGTGTTCCTTGCGCAGAAGGACATATACATGACATCTTCGATTATACAAGACAAAGTGAAGCGAACTTTAAATGCATTAATATTGAAATATAAATTGTCCAAATACATCACTGTATATACCTTGTATCATTGGACCCCAAGCGAAAGCAGACCCCACATAACATCCAAGGACATGTAGTATACTGCGGTTGTTAACCTCTAGCCTAACTTGGGGTAGGTGGTCAACTAGAGGGATTAGGTTTTCGACTAGTGGTTCTAGAGTTAGAATCCATCACAGTGAGCCACGGTGTCCATATCCGCTCAATCTCTCTCCTTTGTGTGTGCGATTCTGCGGAAAGTATCTCGTATTTGTAGTATTGTAGTATTCTATTTATAAGTTCTTTGCGCGTAGGGCATTTTGTGCTCTTCCAGCATTGAGCCAGTAAGTTCCGCGCTGCTAGAATAACCAGAGAAGCTATTTTCTTGTATTTTCTGTCCCATTGATCCGGGAAGATCAATAGCAGAGCTAATGTTGGTGTAATGGTAGATGTATAGTTCAGAGATTGGAGCAGTATTTGCTGAACTTGTTTCCATAATGGTTTTATTACCGTGCATTCCCACCATATGTGGGTCATGGTGCCCTCCTGTAACTCGCACCTCCAACAGTTAGGTGTTGTGGAGGGGTAAATTTGGTGTAACCTGTGCGGTGTAAGGTACCATCTGTACATTATTTTTTTATGTGCCTCTATGTGTGAGGAACAGGATGTCAGGCCTTTCAGTGTATTTAGTGCCTTAATCCATTGTTCGTCTGCAAGTTTAGGGATACCTTCTTTTTCCCATTGTTCCACATATTTAAACGAGTGGGGCTGAACTTGGTTCAGTGTCGCTTTATAACATAGTGATAGTGATTTGGATTTAACTGGAGCTGTGTGGCATCTGGAGATAACATTTAACGTTGGTATGATGTTTTGCGTTGGGGATCTTGTTTGAAGGGATACGTGTGTATTTATAACGCTTTTGAGTTGTAGGTATTGGAATGTGAAGGAATTAGGAAGGTTAAACTGGTCTTGCAAAATCGGAAATGGTCTAATCCCTGATGTGTCGCAGACGTCCCTAATATATTGAATTCCATGTTTAGTCCATGATTGTAATGACAACCACGGAGTTATCCTTGTGAGTGTTTCTAGAGGAGCGTGTATGCAGTACTTCCCCTTTTCTGATAAGGTAGCCAGAAGTTTATCCCAATATTTGAGGGTCACTATAGATGAGGGGTACAATGTTAATTTTTGCGGTCTGTGTATTTTCGGTGCCCACATCATATGTAAGATGGGGTGAGGATATGCTTTGTCATCTTCCATGTCTACCCATTGAAACGTGTGTTTAGGGGCATGGAGCTTTATTGCAGACTCGAGAATAGCCGCCTCATAGTAGGCAGCAATTTTGGGTAGTCCTAAGCCTCCTGTGGATTGTGTCTGTTGGAGTAGGTGGATCGGCAGTCTAGGTTTTTTCTTGTGCCAGATAAATTTGGATATAGTTGTCTGCAGTGTTTTTAGTATACGTGAAGGGATTGGAAGGGGTAACATTCGAAACACATATAAAATTTTGGGTAGTACTATCATCTTTGTAGTGTGGATACGGCCTAGCCATGATAGGTGTACATGGTCCCAGCCTTGAAAGAGTGACGTGCACATGTGTGACAGTGGGTCATAGTTCAGGTTCACAGTCTTGGTGGCATGTAGAGCAAGTTTCACTCCCAGGTACGTTATATAATTCTGTCTCCAGTCAAATTGAAAAGTCTGGCGTAATTTATCTGCTCGTTGTGTGGGTAGGTGAAGCGGTAGCGCCTGTGTCTTAGCCGCATTTAGTTTATAGTATGATATTTTCCCATACTCTTGCAGTATGGTCATAAGACATGGTAGTGATATATCAGGTTTGGAGATGGTTAGGAGGATATCGTCCGCGAACATTGATAGTTTGTAATTTGACTGCCTTATGGGTATGCCAGAAATTAATGGATTTTGTCTGATTTTTATTGCCAGAGGTTCTAAGGCGAGTATAAAAAGAAGTGGGGAGAGAGGGCATCCTTGTCTTGTACCATTGGTGAGATTCAAGGGTGCTGAGAGAAACCCTGACTGATAAACTCGGGCCGTGGGATTTTTATATAGTGTCATTATTCCTTGTATCATTTCCCTCGGGAACCCATATTTAGCGAGGATCGTTGTCATGTATGCCCAGTTAAGTCTATCAAATGCTTTTTCAGCATCCAGTGCCAATAAGAGGCTTTCTGTTCTCTCTATGTCTATATGAGCCAATATATTGAGGATCTTTCTGGTGTTATCGGAGCCCTGTCTGCCCTTGATAAATCCCGCTTGGTCATTGTGGATTATGCGAGTTAGTATAGGGTTTAGTCTATTCGCTAAGAGTTTAGCATAGATTTTAGTATCGCAATTTAATAGGGAGATCGGTCGAAAGTTGGGGCAATGGGTTGGAGGCTTCCCTGGTTTCGGTAAAGTAGTGATATGGGCTTGTAGCATCTCGGTGGGCATGTTCCCTTTTTGGAAGCAGTGGTTGAACAATGTCGTTAGGTAGGGTGCTAGTGTGTCTTTGTAGGTATAGTAGTAAAGGTTTGTAAACCCATCGGGTCCCGGGGATTTGTGTTTCGGGAGTTGTTTTAAAATGTCGATAATTTCCTGTATTGTGAATGGTTGTATCAACCGTCGGCTCTCTTCTGCAGTAATAGTAGGTAGGGGAATGTCTGTTAAGAATGCATCTATGTCTTTTTGCTCTGGTTTATGGCAGTCTGGGCCCAATGCTAGGTTATAAAGATCGCTATAATATTTGCCGAATTCGTCTGCTATTTCCTGTGGATCAGTAAGTTTAACTCCTTCTTTCGTATGTATAAGGGCTATTTTGGTTGCTGCGGCCTTTGCTTTTAGTTGCGCCGCCAATACCTTCCCTGCTCTATTCCCTTCTTTAAAAAATTTGTGTTTCATTTTAGTTAATAAGTATGTTGTTTTAGCCATTTCCATGTCTCTTAATTGGGCTTGTAGGTCAAGAATACGTTGTGTGGTATCGTACGAGGGTGCGTGTTTATTGGTGTGCGTGAGTGTGATCATCTCAGTATTTATAGCTATATAGGCTGCCATGCGTTGTTTTTTATTATAGCTAGCGTGCTTAATAAATTGTCCCCGGAGGACCGCTTTATGGGCTTGCCATAGCGTTGCTATGCCAATATTTCCCGTGTCATTTAGGGAGAAGTACGCTTCTAGTTCTGTTTTGATTTGTTGAACTAATGTGTGGTCTGTTAGAAGGGAGTCATTTAATCGCCATGTACGGTTCGCGCTGGTCGGGTGTTGAGTTGTCAGGGATAGTGTGATCGGAGCATGATCCGACCACGTGATATTGCCTATAGTTGAACAAGATATTTTCGCTGTACGGTTTGATGGGAGTAGAAATCGGTCAATCCGGGAATATGTGTTGTGTACCAGAGAGTGATGCGTATAGTCTTTATCCAGAGGGTGCAGGGCTCTCCAGATGTCAGTGTACCCATGTGTTTGTAGAATGTTTCCCATACGGGTAGTCATGCGAATTCTTTGTTTTGATGTCTCATGTAAGATCTTAGATGAAGAAGTAGTGTCTGAGGTTGGGTCTAAAATAAAATTGGTGTCGCCACCAATGATGATTTCTCCAAATTTGTGGGCATTAGTTAGCGTGAGGATATGGTCTAGGAATATATGGTTACCACTTTGTGGCCCATATATATTTACCAAGGTATATTGGGCATTGTTGATTATGCACTGTATAAGGAGGTATCGTCCTTTTTTATCACTTATTTGTTTTATTAGTTGGAAGGCCACCGCATTGTTTATCAGAGTAGTGACTCCTCTTTTCTTTTTTTTGTATGTGCAATGGTAACCTAACGGGAAGGCTCTGGAGGAAAATTTTGGGTGGTTGTCGGTCTGAAAATGAGTTTCCTGATAGAAGGCTATATGAGCCTTATGTTTTGTCGCTTCTTGTAAAGCCATTCAACGCTTATGGGGCGAATTAAGTCCCTTAGCGTTGATCGACAGGATGTTCAGCGTCATTTGAGTCTTAAGGATTTGGTGCTATTTGTATGTTGGGAGGGTATATCATCTCTGTGTAGGTGGTGTAGTGGGTCTAGCCCTACTGTTTTCAACCAGGGCGGTAATTTTTTATAAAATGGTAATACGTAGTATTGGATCCCCAATAGTTGACCCTTGATTTCAATCTCCTGTGCAGGTGAGATGCACATGAACATGTCTTGGTGGTGTTGCGTCGCCATGGGAGGAAGAGGGAAGGGAAGGATGAGTGAACTAAAAAATAATAACCAACTATATACAAAGAGAAGGTCTCCAACTTGAGACCAAATCGTCTTAATGTTTGTTGGGCACTGAAGCCCTCTCGGGGGATGGAGAGTCCCTTTTCTTTAGGGTGAGACCTGTCGTCTAAGGTAGGGTATTGTTTTTCCATCAGTCCCTTGACTTGGGTTGAGGCGAACGTGGGTCATCCCCAGGTATTGTTAATAGTATCTTAATTGTTAATGAGTTATAGATGTATAGAAATTGTCATCTATTTATTTAACAGTTTCATTTTTTTTTTTTTTTTTATTTATTTATTTCTTTATTTATTTTTTATTTTTTATTTTTTTTTTAATGTATTTTTTTTTTTTGTTTTTTGTTCTTTGATTTTTTTTTTTTTCTTTTTTCTTTTTTCTTTTATTTTCTCTTTGTATGCTACCTATGTGTTGAGGTAGTCTGAGGTGGCCTTTAAGTGCCTGTCACACGAACCTAGTGTCTTGTTGGGGTCTATTGTCCATTTGATACAGGAACCGTGCAGGGGGATGGTGAGCTGGGGGACAACGGAACTAAAATGAAAACATGTTATGTTCTTTAAAGTCTGATATGAACCGGTGGACCTTATTGACTCTAATCGTGAGATACCCAATAAGCCCGTGTGTTCCTATCGGCTCATGGCCCATGGTGCGGGGAGTGAGAGGCGAGGGGCAGTATCCATATCTTAGTGCAACCGCTGCTTCTTCCTAAGTGTGTTTTGGCGGTCTTATTCTGGTTTAAGATTTAGGAACAGCAACATTACTGAGTAATCAGGGTTTGTCGTTTAGTACATTGTGTTGTGGGCTTGTTACACTCGGTGGGTATTGTGACTCTAGACCGTATGTCTATTGCTGTTAGATATTGTGGAAGTGCGGTATGTGCTATTTCTAATATGCGGTACTAAGCCCCTCCCCGCCTTTTACTATGTAGGCCGACCTGTTTGTTGCACTTCCTTACAACATATTGGGATGTTCCCATGTCTCACTCCTTTCTTGTGGGGCAATAGTCAAAAGCCGACATATTAGAGACACAATAAACAATTAACTATAAAACTATAAAACTATGGAGAAAAACAAACATCTAACACCGTGTGGGATAAGTATTCACCACAGCTGCGCTACTCCTTAGTGAGTCATGAGTATACGCATATTTACTATGGGCTCCACTGGTCTTATGTGGGAAAGTCACTTATCTGTAGTTTGCGTTTCCCAATCTGGGGTTACTTTCATGGGAGCTGTCGTCGCCTCTCGTGAAGTAGCTTGGTTCGCTGCGTCTAGTACAGGAATGTTCCATTCCGCCAAAACCCTTTGTCCCTCCTCTGGGCTAAGAAGATGTTTTTCGGTGCCGTTCCTCCTGATGATAAGGCGAGTCGGGAAACCCCATTTATAGGGTACCTCTGCCGCTCTCAAGGCTGTAGTTATAGGTAGAAAGCTTCTACGTGCGTTAAGCGTCGTTGCTGAGAGATCCGTATACAATTGAATTTTATTGTATGAATCAGGCAGTTTAGGACGTTTCCTGGAAGCTGACATTATGGTTTCCTTGGAGGTATAGTAATGTATTCTCGTTATCGTGTCCCTCGGTGTTGATGGCGGGAGGTGTCTGGGTCTTGGTAGTCTGTGGGTTCTATCCAACAGTAATGCTGATTCCGGGAGGTCAGGTGCCAGCAGATGGAAAAGTGTGGTAACGTACCTTCCCAGCTCGCCGGGGCCTATATCCTCCGGAATGCCGCGTATGCGCACATTGTTCCGGCGGTCACGATCTTCGTGATCAGCGAGTTTGGTGATGATAGAGGCTATCTTGGTTTCCAGATCACTGTAGGCCGAAGCCACGTTGTTATGCGCCTTAATGAGCTCCTCAGTTTTGTTTTCGAGGCAATCGGTCCTTTCACCCAATGCTTTGACATCCGCTCTTATTTCCCGAGCTAGCTTGGCAAAGTCTGCTTGCAAAGATGTCTGTAAGCCATTCAGCATTTTTTGTATTGCTGATTCCGTTGCTGGGATGTCTTTATGGGATATGGAGGTGTAATCGCTTCTGTCGGAACTTGAAGCTGGTGAGACTGTTCCGTCGGCGCCATCTTGCGCGCGGCGTGGCGGTGAGGCCATAGCTGCGACTTGTAGTGAAGGTGTGTCTTTTACCTTATTCTTTTTCGTGGAGCGTTGTGTCATTTTGTTCAGACGGTGCTCCAGTCTGTCTAGGCAGTATGAGACAGGTAAGTTTCTCGTTGTTCGCTAGTATAGTCGCTGTGTTAGGGTATTCTCTCCTGGAGCCGATCGCTCACACGTCCGACTTCATGAACGGTCAGGCCACGCCCCCCCACTGCACTTTTTTTTTAAATCTAATTCAATATACACCTTTGCCAAGACATATCCTGGGCTTGTTTAGGCTGCTCAAATTCATACTTCAATAATAATTCCATTTGGCATTGACACCATTCAGATTAAATAATTAATTATTCCCATGATTTACATTCAGAAGTCTCTAAACAGTCTAAAGAATAGCATACACCACAGCAGTACCCCTTACCTTGAAATCAATAAAAGGTGAAGGAGATCATGCAGTAGGGTGTGGACCAGGCTTGCTTGTAGTGCCTGGTCTATTTTACAGAAAGTGATATTTTAAAGCATTAGTGATACAATAATTGTATTATTCAGTACTGCTGTTAGATAGTGGATGTTTATGGTAAATAGCATTAACATATAACATTAAATAATAAAGATGATATGATTGCACAAACTCTGTACCTTCTTATTATTCAATAAAAGTACTTACTGTAATGCAAGTACTCAATGCCTATATTACAAAAATATATGCTAGATACATGATTTATGATATATTATTACTATACAGTATTTTTTTATATATAATATAATGTTTATAATATAATTATATTGTGCTGCCTATTATATGTAAGTGCTCTCTAATATCCTAAGTCATGTTATAATATAATAATACAATTATATGACTGGGGGACACTGTATGATGATTTTTATAATAATATGAGATGGCTGAAATGCTGTATGAGTATACATGCCCCCCAGCCATCTCATTTTATTATTATTATTATTAAACAAATCGTCATATAGCGTTGTACATTATTATACAAGTCATCATACTGCACCCACATCCAGGTATACAGGGGCACCCCAGCCCTATCATTGTATTATTATACAAATCTTCATACTGCACCCACCATCCAGTTTTACAGCTGTATGAGGATTTGTAGAAGAATAATACATTTATATGACTGGAGGGATGGGGTGTGCTGTATGATGATTTATATAATAACAACAACAACATTTGTCTGGGGGGGGGCTGTATACCTAATTATATAAAATAGAGTATGGCGTATACTGCGCCCAAAAATAATACGTACATACACCTCAGGAAGGGAGAATTGGTAAATTGGTAATAAAACAGAAAAAAACAATAGTGCAATACAGTATTATAAAGTGCAAAATCTTTGTTAAATAGCTGTAGGAAAACCACTCACATAGGGTAGAGCTATATAAGAGCTCTGCTTTATTCCACGTGGACGGTACAACCCCCGTCTAAGGATACAGGATGGTAAAGATGTTACTGATCCTCCAGATGCGAGTGCAGATATAAAAATGAAAGAGATAAACACTCTGATAGTGTAGTAAGTACTATAGACCAGGATTATTAAGGAAAGTATTGTACTTACAATTGTAGAGCAAGACCTGCTCTAGTAATCACAGCATGGGTGGTACTATCCCCACCTAAGGATATGGTGGCACCAGGTAGCCAACAGGATGTGGAGTGTAGGGTAAAATAATAAAAGATATATGTATAAGTAGAATAAAATGTACTATTTATTATTACAAATACAGCATATAAATATATGTAGGTATAAATGTCCACAAAAATGTCCCACTTAACGCGTTTCGCCTCTCCAGAGGCTTTATCCAAACAGACGGCCTGTGACTGCTCACTGTTTAAAAAAAATAAATAAATGAAATAAAATAGTGCCCCCCCCGGCCCCCACCCCTGAGTGGCGGGTGGGGGCCCTAAAGTAAAATGATGGGGGGGGACCTATTGTCCTCCCCACTGGCCCCCACCCCTGAGCGGTGGGTGGGGGGGCCTAAACAAAAAAAGGGGGGGGGACCTATTGTCCTCCCCCCTGGCACCCACCCCTGAGCGGTGGGTGAGCGCCCTATTAAATGAATAAGGGGGGGACCTAGTGTCCTCCTCCTGGCCCCCACCCCTCAGCGGCGGGTGGGGGCCCTAAATACTAATAATGGGGGGGACCTAAGGTCCTCCCCCTGGCCCCCACACCTGAGCGGCAGGTGGGGGCCCTAAATACTAATAAGGGGGGGACCTAATGTCCTCCCCCCTGGCCCCCACCCCTAAACGGTGGGTGAGGGCCCTAAATACTAATAAGGGGGGGACCTAATGTCCTCCCCCCTGGCCCCCACCCCTGAGTGGCTGGTGGGGGCCCTAAATTGTAATAAGGGGGGGACCTAGTGTCCTCCCCCCTGGCCCCCACCCCTCAGCGGCGGGTGGGGGCCCTAAATACTAATAAGGGGGGGACCTAATGTCCTCCCCCCTGGCCCCCACCCCTAAACGGTGCGTGAGGGCCCTAAATACTAATAAGGGGGGGACCTAGTGTCCTCCCCCCTGGCCCCCACCCCTAAGCGCCGGGTGGGGGCCCTAAATACTAATAAGGGGGGGACCTAATGTCCTCTCCCCTGGCCTCCACCCCTAAACGGTGGGTGAGGGCCCTAAATACTAATAAGGGGGGGACCTAATGTCCTCCCCCTGGCCCCCACCCCTCAGCGGCGGGTGGGGGCCCTAAATACTAATAAGGGGGGGACCTAAGGTCCTCCCCCCTGGCCCCCACCCCTGAGCATCGGGTGGGGGCCCTAAAAAAATGTGTCCCCCCCAGGTGACTAGGTGTCCCCAAACCCCTAGTCACCCCCTCCCCCCAATAAAAATTATCCCCCCACCTACCCCCCTCACCCTAAAAATAATGAGGGGGTGACCTTTAATTAAGTACCTGTAAAAAAATACTTACAATTCAATGTTTTCTTTCTTCTAAAATCTACTTTTTTCAGCCCCAAAAAGGGCCAAATAAAAAACCATAATAACCGACGCAATTCTAAAAAAAAAAATGAGCGCAAAGATTAGTAGATAGCTCCCTAATACCGTGGGAATTAGGGAGTTATCTACTTATTCATTCCTGTCATTACATTGACTGTCCAAGTAACTTACATTTTATATGAATGTATGTTACTTGATTGTTGTAAGTGTTGCAAATGCTTACAGCTGAATTCTGGCTATGTTTGTAAACTTTTTATTTAAAATTGTTTACAATGTAACATTCTTCTTCTTTCACTGGGTAAGTATATTAGTACGTAGGCAATGCTGTGCTTTGGCACTTCGGCACTTTGACACTTCGGAACTTCGGCAACTTCGGAAATTCTGTAATTTCGGAACTTCGAGACCTCGGCACTTCAACAATTCGGACATTCGGAAGTACACGAATGTCCGAATTCATATTCGGACCGAAACGAATTGCACATGTCTAATAATAGCATAAGGGAGATTAAAATCTCCCGAATGCCCTACTCACTATACCGCAAGTAGGGGCATGTCCACTAAACAGTGAGCAACCTACGGCTGCTCAATGCTTAAAAAATAACCTACTAAATAACAATAAATAATAATAATACCTACTGTCCTCCCCCCGGTCCCCACCCCTGAAAAGTGGGTGGGGGCCCTATATAAGAATGGTGGGGGGGGGAACTACTGTTCTCCCCCCATGGCCCCCACCCCTAAGCGGTGGGTAGGGGCCCTAAAAAACAATAGGGGGGGACCTACTGTCCTCACCCCAGGCCCCCACCCCTGAGGAGCAGTGGGTGGGGGCCCTAAAAAAAACAATAAGGGGGGCCCCCACTCCTGAGCGGTGGGTGGGGGCCCTAAATAAAAATCCCCCCCAATCAAGGTGACTAGGGGTCCCAAGCCCCTAATCACCCACCCCCCTACCCAAATAAAACTATCCCCTACCTACCCCTCTCACCCTAAAAATAGTGAGGGTGGAATAAAATAAATAACCTGTAAACAAAAATAAAACTTACCATTTGGCGTCTTCTTTTTTCTAAAATCTTCATTTTCAGCCCCAACAAAGGCCAAATAAAAAGCCATCATACCCGTCGAATTTAAAATAAAATAAAATAAACCCGAACGCCCAAAAAAATATCCCAACGAAAAAGAAAAAAAACGGACGCTAAAATAATTAATCCATCTTCACCCATGGCGGACTCCGGGCAGACTGAGCTCTGCTGGGCGGGGGTAGGCTTATAAAACCTTGCCCCGCCCTGCAATTAGGCTAAGAACACTCTGATTGGTTGGTTTAAGCCAATCAGAGTGCTCTTTGTCATTTTACACAGCGTGGGAAAATTTAACAGATTTACCTATTAACATGACGTAAAGTCATGATTTTATTAATGACATGGAGGCGAGTATTATCCCTCCCTCCCATCCCTGGAGGTTTGGTCTTCTCTGGGTAAGTTGACTTCACGCCAAGTCTTTTTTGATTACTGGGTTTTATCCTTGTTAATGACTGTCAAGAGCTTAAGGTTTGACTAAACTGAATTTCATGTTATGTATATATATCTGATATTCCATGTAATGTGAATGTATGCATAAATCCAGTTTTATACTTGGTTATTACCATATTCTCCTTTCTCTTCCAGCTTGACTTCGAGATCCAGTTTAAGGCTCATATATTCTCTAATTGGAGCCCACTTTTTATTTGGATTTGTTGTCCTTGTTTGGGATCGCAAGAAAGAGGAAGTAGTATACTGGACACTGCCTATTATGCTTTAAAGAGGATGCTGATTGGCTGTTCCTGTTGCTAGGAAGATATACCTCATGTTATTTACTGGTTTCTTTTATACTGATTTAATGTTATTTTTCTTTGCTGCTGAGGTAAATAAAGAAAGAGTGCAGCATAATTCTCGCCTCCGTGTCATTAATAAAATCATGACTTTACGTCATGTTAATAGTAAAATCTGTAAATTTTATTAAGACACGGAGGCTCCTATTATGCTAGTTCAAAGCTGTGAAATTATGTCTCCTGTGATGTGTTGAATAGGTCTAAAGTAGAAATCATGGAATGTAGACTCCGAAGACCAGCCGCTCTCATAATATCCTCCAAGCGACAACCAATCGAGGAAGCCTTAGAAGCCATTGCCCCACGAACAGAATGAGGCACAGACACATAGGTATCAATACCTGCTAGAGACATAACATAATTGACCCACCAGGCTAGAGTAGACACCGAGAGAAAACAATAACTATCCCTTACTGAGATAGTGAGTGATATACTAAAGTGCCTGAATAAAAGCAGCTCAACACAAAAAGTGGAATACCTTAATCCACAATAAAGTGCAAAATATAAGAATAGAAAGGTATAAACAATATACCAGCAAGTGGAGCGCTATAATGAATATTAATATAAATAATGAGGGGGTATACTCACCCCTCCAACATAGTGATACAATGTGTCCAAATGTACATACAAAGTAAAACAACAAAAAGAGAGAATATAGTGCAGATGGTTTACAAAAATAAAAAATGAATAATAGTAGCAATTGGTTGAAACCACTCACGTGGGTTGGAGCCTATAAGCTATTGGCTCCGTAAGTGACTCCTTTTTGCTCTTGAGGCAGCAACACACCCCTTTATCCCAAACGATGTTCTCCCGAAGATATGGAACAAGCAGAGAGAGAGAACCTCATAGGTGGTATTGTACAGATAGTGTATACAAAATAGTGAGATAGTTATTGTTATGCTCACCTTAGACAGAGCCTTGAATTCCTGGCTCTGAGGTTTGTTGGCAATATGCTAATTTATTGGGATAGCATTCCCCACATAGTGTTCCTGGAGGCTAGAAAGGACTATATGGACTGATATAAAAAAATATCGATTTATTGTAGAGATAAAAAATAATAAAAACAATATTAAGACTTCTCAAAAGCATATAAGCTAAAAGGTAGAAAGTCCAAGTATAAAAGTCCAAAACTCCAGCTAAACGCGTTTCACTCTTGTATGAGCTTCCTCAGTAGACACCGGAAGACGCAACTTTTGGAAGGAGATGAAGAGTTCCTGTTTCAAAGGATTCCGTAACGTAGTAGAACGATGTTCACACACCCATTAGTATGCAACAGGGCAAAGGAGAGATCTATCAGGGAAAACTGGGTAAAATTGATTTTAGAGGAGGTTTTTGTCCTCCGTGAAATGTCAAAGAGGACACCTTCTGGAGTAAAGGAACTAGCAACCACCTCAAGAGCTCGTACGTCAGAAAAACCTCTTGCAAGAAAAAAATTCAAGACAAGAGAGACGTCCCACAAGACAGAGTATCGTGGTAAGGGTGGATGAGCAAACCATATTTCTCAGAGAAGTCAATATATGACAGGATGTCAACCGAAAGGCGTCCAATCGAAACTTTGATGGCCAGCAGAAACAGATGATCGGTAAGGTCCACAGTGCGATAGGCTTTACCTTCATCATAGAAGTCAGAAAAATGGAGGACAGACATAAAAGGAGTCGATATGGGATTTAAATTTAATTTCATGCACCAACTATGCCATCTGCTCCAAGCAGATTCTCGTGTTGGGTGCACCCTTGATAAGTTGGGGAGTTGATTGCGAAACTTCCTTGACCGACCAAGGTTCCCTGAAATAGACTACACTATGAGATGCAAGTGACCTTGGAGAACAAGGGGATGAGGTACACCGTCTGGATCCTGAAGAAGGCACTCGAGAGATGGAAGGTCGATAACCATCTCCTGAAGAGGAGAGAACTTTGGTTGGGACGGCGATAGAGGAGCCACGATCACCAGATGCCAGACTGGTGATGTAGATGGAAAGGCAACAGGGAATCAGTGCAATGGGCAGAAAATCGTAATTCCTTGGAGAAAACATTCATAGCCAGTGCTATCGGATCTGGTCTCCAACCGAAAAAAACAGGGAAGTTGAGCATTCAGAAGAAGCGAAAAGATCTATTTCCAATAGACCCCATAGGTTCCAGATGTCTTGGAAGACCATGGAATCCAAGTGCCAGTCGCTGGAATCTCTGAGTTGACGTGAATACCAGTCCGCCGTAGTGTTGGAGAGACCTTGAATATATTATGCCGTGATTGAAATGCTGTCTCAGGCAAAATTGCCAGCAATCACGAGGCATGTAGGTCAGAATTTTGTGCCTCCAAGTGATTGATATAGTGGACTGCTGACACGTTGTCCATCTTCAGAAGGATAGCGCATTGGGCTTGAGTTGGGGAGAAACTGTGGACTGCAAAGAAACTGGCCAGATGTTCCAAACAATTGATGTGGAGTGTCGATTGATTATCTGCCCTTGGTGGAATTAGTTCCGCATTGAGCACCCCAACTGTGCAAACTTGCGTTGGATTTGATTATCAAATCTGGAGCTGTACAAAATATGGTGCGGTTATTCCAAGCTTCCATGTGAAGAAGCCACCATTGGAGTTCATCCTCCGCTTCTGAGTCCAGAGTTACCATATTTGTGTATGAAGCGCTGCCCTTGAGATGAAGTTTGTAATCGTTGTAGGGCTTGGTAGCCAAGAAAACCTGGAAAAATTGCCTGTATAGATGCAGCTAGAAGGCCTAACATTCTCAACAGTTGTTTGAGAGAGAGTTGAGAGGTTGCTAGTGTTCGCCCATCTCCTTTATATTGGCTAATTTTGCCACCGGAGGGTGTAGAGTTTGAAGGGTAGAATCTACAATAATCCAATATAACCCAGAAATTTGATTTGTTACGTGGGAAAGATAATGGATTTCTCCCAATTGATCAGGAAGCCTAGGTTCTCTAACAGAGTCAAAGTCCATGCAAGGTATGTCCGGATTAATTGAATAGACTGAGCCAGAATGAAAATCCTGTCTAAATATATTATAAGATGTGAGCTTGGTGAAGCACCCTAGAGTCAAAGACAGTCCGAATGGGAGGCACCTACCATGTAAATTTCAGGAAGTTCTCAATCTTGATGTTGTACTGGGATAGGCACTGTGAGATATGAATCCTGCAGATCCAATTTGGCCAATTTGGCCATCCAATCTGCTGGTTGGAGAAAATCCCTTAAACAATGCTCTCCTTCCATCTTGGAAGTGCTGATATGCTCATAACTATTGAGCAGTCTCAAATTTATCACTGGACGGATACCTTTGCCTTTTTTGGGAAACAAGAAATGGTTGCTCACCTAACCCAGGGTATGGGCAGGAATCGCTACGATTGATTTTCCACAGAGACAAGGTCTGCATCTCATTTGGAAAAATTTTTTTCCCTTGATGGGGAAAATTGAACAGGTAGAGAAAGGAAGTCTATGCAATACCCTTTCACAGTGTGAATAACCTAAGCATCTGATGAAATGAGGGATCATACATGGGAAAAATGTGTGAGCCTGCCCCCCACTATCAGTAAGAAAGAATGGAAATTGTGAAGACTTCTTAGGAGCACCTCTTAGGCCACAAACAACCCAGGGTCGACCACTTTGTGGGAAGGAGGTTGGTATAGTGCATTGTTCAAAGAAATCAGCTCAGCAAGTATAAGAGCCTTGGTTCTGTCTAAAAGAACTTCTGTTTGTTTAGCCGAACAAAGGAGCCCAATTCGTTTAGAAAGTTGTCCCCAAATAGAAAACCTTTTGCCTGTGTTATCTGGCTCGATCAGAGCCATAGTTAAACGTTTGGGCTCAATCTTGAGTAAGATCGATTTTTGGCGTTCTGTGACAACCGCATTGTTGGCGTTGCCAACTTAAATCACTCTCTGGATTTAACCACTTAAGATGGCGCAATCTAATTCTAGATCGCCCTTCACTGCTTCAAAGATCTTGGCTGCTGAACCCAAGATGCCCAGGATTTTATCCCGACAGTTTTGCAATGAAAATCTAAGCCTTTAGATGGCTTCCATCCTGTCTTACTCAGGAATTGAATGATCTTAAGATCGACTGATAGCGTTTTACATGAGTCATCAGGGACTGTTGGCCATTCAGCCCGCAATTTATTTCACTTTGCCTTATCAAAAGGCTTGCGTACTCTGGATGCAATATACTTGGCTACATGGTCTGAGGAGACCACTGGGTGACATAGGTCGTCAGGTTCGAATAGGGGTTCACATTGAGTGTCCAAGATCCTATCGGTGTCCCTGAGTCCGCATAATCTACCTAAATCTTGGTACGTTTAACAGGACGTGTATCCCAAACGGGATTAGCATCCTCTTCATCAGTAATTTCATATCCTCTGAATCCTCCATATAGGACTCAGGGAACTCCTCCTCAATATAACTGAGCTCAGATTCAGAGTTCAGTTGGGCTTTTGCCCTTTTCCAAAGTCTAGTCGATTTTGCCCGACTAGTAGCTCTTTTGTGTGGTCGTAAATTAATCGCGCCATCTGTGACAGGTATGGAACTGTCCATCTCTATTGTTTTGGAGGAGTGTTTAGCCTTATATGAGGCCTCGGCCAGGCTGAAGCAGAGCAGGTGTGAGTACAGATACACCTCCATATAGTACTCAGGGAACTCCTCCTCAATATCCCTGAGCTCAGATTTAGAGTTCAATTGGGCTTTTGCCCTTTTTCAAAGTCTAGTCGATTTTGCCCGACTAGTAGCTCTTTTGCGCGGTGGTAAATTAATCGCACCATCCGTGACAGGTATAGTACTGTCCATCTCTATTGTTTTGGAGGAGTGTTTAGCCTTATATGAGGCATTGCATCCTGACACCAGTGCCTTGTCATTGCTTTTGCCATGGAAGTGTCAATTAAAGCTTGCATGTCAGCAGGATCAGTAAAGCAGAAATTCAGCCTCATCTCCAGAGATACCTGGAGAGGCTTCTACATTAATCTGCATGTTTGCTGTAGACCCAGAAGGCACAGTCCTGTCAGACTGCATCATAAATACACAAACAAACCTAAGGGGACGAATAAAGCAAAATAATACCAAAAGGAAAGGGTTGAGTAACCCTCAAGTACAAAATAAATAAATAACTAAACAGGATAAAGAAATGAAAGTACTCACAATATTGAAAAAATAGCAATTGTAATATAAAAACAAAGGAGCTGCCCGGCTGCCACTATAACTAAACCTCTACTTGGATTTCTGGCAGTTGGTGGCAGAGCAGCAGCCACACAGATAAATGAAGGGAAAAAACAGCACAATGGCACTATTCAGGGGATAAAGTGTCAGGGTACCTGTGGTCTCTACCTCCGAAAGAGGTAGAGACTTAGCTGTTCCTCCATCCAGACGGTCTGATGGCTCCCTTCCCCGCGGTCTATCCGGTCATGCTAGGCCGGCCGCGAGGGAGTGACTGCCTTTTACAGCATCTAGGCAGGAAGTAGTCATCAGGACACTCCCCCGGAACGACCTGTCAGTCAATTGCTGCAGGACCAAACAGGACGCCTCGCAGGCGTGGTTACTGCTCTGAACAGGGTATTTAACAGAGCTTCTTTCATTAGCTCATTGCCCTGTCGTGGTTCTAGCTTGTTCTAGTCACTCAGTGCTTGTGTATTCTATTATCCCTTTTGGTTTTGACCCGGCTTGTTTTCCTTACTCTGCTTATCTCTGTTACCCTTGATTCGGCTTGTCTCTCGCTTACCTGTCTTCTGTTACCCTCGACCTCGGCTTGTCTTTGACCATTCTATACTGTACTACTTACGTTAGTCCGGCCATTCTAAGGTCCGGTATACGTATCTGGCTACTGTTTGTACTCTGCGTGTTGGATCCCTGTCCCGATCCTGACATTACGACAGGGCCAATGGATCCTGCAAGTACAAACAGTCAGCTGGCTGCTCCTGATCCTAGGTTTGAAGCCATGGATCACAGAATGGATCAGATGGCGCTTGCGCTACAGGCTCTATTAGCTTGTGCCCATAACCCACCAGAGGAGATACGTAATACCCCTGTTTCTCCTGTCGGTTCAGGTCTAGAGGTAGCCACAGTGGGTGCTTCTTCTCACATTACCCCCCCAGTACGCTATGGTGGGGCTCCTGAGAAGTGTCGTGGTTTTTTAAACCAAATTAGTATCCACTTTGAATTGCAACCTCGCTCTTATCCTACAGATAGGGCAAAAGTAGGATTTATTATCACCCTACTCATTGAGAAAGCTCTGAGATGGGCCAACCCACTATGGGAGAACGATAACCCATTAGTTTATAACTATAACGCATTTGTAGCTGCTTTTAGAAGAACATTTGACCCTCCAGGTAGAAAGGTTAATGCAGCCAGATTACTGTTGCGCCTGAGACAGGAGAACCGAACACTGGTGGATTATGCACTAGAGTTCAGGTCTCTGGCGGCAGAAATCAAGTGGAATGAGCAGGCGTATATGGATGTATTTTTGAATGGCCTATCTGATGTAATCCTTGATGAGGTTGCTACCAGAGAACTCCCTGAGAATTTAGAGGATTTAATTTCGTTCATCTCTCGTATAGATGAACGTCTAAGAGAGAGACAGAACACTCGAGAGAGGAACCAGAGACCTTCTTTTAGGTTAGCTCCCGCTTTTCCAAGTCTTGACTCCACGATATCTTTGCTTACTGAACCTATGCAGATAGGGTATACCCGCCTCTCTGAGGAGGAAAGACAGCACAGGAGAAGAGAGGGTTTGTGTATGTATTGTGGAGCCAAGGGTCATTTACTCTCGAACTGTTCTAACCGCCCGGGAAACGCTCGCACCTAAGTCTCTCTAGAGGACAGGCCTTGGGTGTTTCTATTTTGTCCTCTACTCCTAATTATAAAGATCACAGGCTTCTGCTACCAGTTTCCTTAACTTGGGGGAAGGAAGTAGTAAGGGCTATGGCATTGATAGATTCCGGTGCTGCTGAGAATTTTATCGACCAAGCCTTTGCTAGTAAGAACAATTTCCCATCCCAGCTAACGGAGACACCTTTGGCCGTTGAGGCCATAGATGGTAGACCACTACTAGACCCTGTTATCTTTCATGAGACCATACCCATTGATTTAAATGTTGGTATCCTACACGTGGAGAATTTATCTCTTATGCTCATTTCGTCTCCTTCCGTTCCCATAGTTCTAGGGTACCCATGGTTGAAAAAACATAACCCTATTATCGATTGGGAGTTAGGAGAGATACTCTCGTGGGGCCAGGGCTGCCAGGATCGGTGTTTGTGCAAGATTTCTCCATTAGCTAATATTAACATACCGGAGAATCCTACTCAGTCCACAGAAAGACAAATACCAGACCTTTACCTAGACTTAAGGGCAGTGTTTGACAAGAAGAATGCCGATTCTTTGCCTCCACACAGGTCATTTGACTGTAAGATTAAGCTTCTACCCGGCACTATGCCTCCGAGGGGCCATGTATATCCTTTGTCTGTTCAGGAAAACTCGGTTCTAGAGGAGTATATTCGGGAGAATTTAGAAAAGGGATTCATCAGGAGGTCTTCTTCTCCGGCCCGGGGCTGGGTTCTTTTTCATTAAGAAGAAGGATGGCACGCTGAGACCTTGTATCGATTACCGAGGCTTGAATAAAATAACTGTCAGAAATGCCTATCCTATCCCACTGATTACCGAGTTATTTGATCGTCTTAAGGGCTCCAAAATCTTCACCAAGTTAGATCTCAGAGGGGCTTACAATTTGGTGAGAATCCAGCAAGGTCACGAGTGGATGACGGCATTCAATACCCGGTATGGCCATTACGAATACACTGTTATGCCATTTGGACTATGCAATGCTCCTGCAGTATTTCAAGATTTGATAAATGAGGTACTTAGGGAGTTTCAGCACGATTGTGTTATTGTTTACCTGGACGACATACTAATACACTCTAAGGAGATTGAGACTCACCATAGACAGGTCAGAAAGGTATTACACAAGCTGCTGCAACATGGTCTATATTGCAAATTGGAGAAGTGCAGTTTTGATCAGTTTCAGGTAGACTTTCTTGGATACGTGATTTCTGGGGAGGGTTTTAAAATGGATCCTGTAAAACTCCAATCTATTTTAGACTGGCCCTTGCCCAAAGGACTCAAGGCTATCCAATGGTTAATTGGTTTTTCCAACTACTATAGGCGCTTCATTAAAGGATACTCCTCTATCATTGCGCCTATTACCAATATGACCAAACAAGGGGCTGATACTAAGTTCTGGTCTAAGGAAGCTCTTGGTGCTTTCAAGACTCTCAAGGAACTTTTTGCCTCGGCTCCCATTCTAGTCCATCCTGATACGACTCTGCCTTTTTTGCTCGAGGTCGATGCCTCTGAGACAGCAGTTGGGGCTGTTCTGTCTCAAAGGTTAGGGGTGGATAAACCGTTACACCCTTGTGGTTTCTTCTCTAAGAAATGTTCTGGGTCTGAGAGCAGATATGACATCGGGGAAAGGGAACTGTTAGCAGTCATTAAAGCCTTAAAGGAGTGGAGACATTTGTTGGAGGGGACCCTACACCCTATTACGATTTTGACGGACCACAAAAACTTGTCCTATATTGGGGAGGCTAAGCGCTTATCCTCTAGACAAGCTCGTTGGTCCTTATTCCTTACTCACTTCAATTATGTACTGACTTACAGACCTGGTTCTAAAAACTCTAAAGCCGATGCATTATCTCGCCAATATGAACCTTCTACTGTACCTGAACCAGTTCTTTCTTCTATAGTTCCGAAATGCAATATCATTGCTAATACGAATCTCAGGATTCATTCTCCATTACTGGCCGAGATCATTAAGTTGCAACATCTAGCACCTAAACAGACTCCTGCGGGCCGTCATTTCGTTCCTCCTGCTCTTCAACTGGAACTTTTACAGTGTTTACATAAGAGCAAGATGGCGGGACATCCTGGTATTCGCAAAACTTACGCGTTGATCTCGAAGGACTTCTGGTGGCCTGCTTTACGGAGGGATATTGAGGAGTTCATCGCTGCATGTGAAGTTTGTACTAAAACCAAACAACCCCATACGCTTCCATGTGGATTCCTGCACCCCTTGGAGGTTCCAGAAAAACCATGGTCCTGTTTGGCCATGGACTTTATTGTCGATCTACCTATCTCTAAAAGACAGACTGTTATCCTCACCGTGGTTGACAGGTTTACTAAGATGGCACACTTCATTCCCCTGCCTAAACTCCCGTCTTCTCCCGAATTGGCAGAGATATTCGCTAAGGAGATTTTTCGCCTACATGGGATACCCTCTCAAATTGTATCGGACAGAGGCTCCTAATTTGTTTCCCGCTTTTGGAGGTCCTTCTGCTCTCAACTTGGTATTAAATTAAACTTTTCTTCTGCCTATCATCCTCAGTCTAACGGAGCTGCTGAACGTACCAACCAGAAAATTGAACAATATTTACGATGCTTTGTTTCTGAACACCAGGATGATTGGGTCGGTTTGATTCCTTGGGCGGAGTTTGCACACAACAATCTCGTTTGCGATTCTACTCATTCAAGCCCCTTCTTCATGAATTATGGTTTTCATCCGTCTATTCTTCCTTCGGATTCTCCTTCCCAGGGGGTGCCGTCGGTTGATGTTCATGTTGCCAATTTGAGGAAGTTGTGGGATCAAACTCGACAAATCCTTGTGCACAACTCTATGTTGGTCAAGAAACACGCTGATAAACGTAGAAGGGCGGCTCCGGTCTTTGTTCCAGGTGATAGGGTATGGCTGAGCACGAGGAACATCCGTTTAAAAGTGCCCTCCATGAAGTTCGCTCCTCCTACGGGTGCTGACCCGTATCAATCCAGTTGCGTATCGTTTAGCTCTTCCTAATACCTTACGCATCCCGAACTCGTTTCACGTTTCATTGCTGAAACCACTCATATGTAACAGATTTTCCTCCACAATAGCCCCTCCTCGCTCCGTTCAGGTGGAGGGTCAGGAGGAGTATGAGGTTAACTCTATTATTGATTCTCGAATCTCCCGGGGGAGAGTACAATATCTGGTTGATTGGAAGGGATATGGTCCTGAGGAGAGGAGTTGGGTACCTCAGGAGGATGTTCATGCTCCTCGTCTCCGCAGGGCGTATCACTCTCGCTTCCCATCTCGTCCCGGTTCATTCCGCCCGGTGGGCGTATCTGAGAGGGGGGGGTACTGTCAGGGTACCTGTGGTCTCTACCTCCGAAAGAGGTAGAGACTTAGCTGTTCCTCCATCCAGATGGTCTGATGGCTCCCTTCCCCGCGGTCTATCCGGTCATGCTAGGCCGGCCGCGAGGGAGTGACTGCCTTTTACAGCATCTAGGCAGGAAGTAGTCATCAGGACACTCCCCCGGAACGACCTGTCAGTCAATTGCTGCAGGACCAATCAGGACGCCTCGCAGGCGTGGTTACTGCTCTGAACAGGGTATTTAACAGAGCTTCTTTCATTAGCTCATTGCCCTGTCGTGGTTCTAGCTTGTTCTAGTCACTCAGTGCTTGTGTATTCTATTATCCCTTTTGGTTTTGACCCGGCTTGTTTTCCTTACTCTGCTTATCTCTGTTACCCTCGACCTCGGCTTGTCTTTGACCATTCTATACTGTACTACTTACGTTAGTCCGGCCATTCTAAGGTCCGGTATACGTATCTGGCTACTGTTTGTACTCTGCGTGTTGGATCCCTGTCCCGAACCTGACATAAAGATCCTCAAAAACGTCCATGAGCCCCAATTGATGGTAATCTTAGGGTCAGGGAGGTCAGAGGGGAAAGAAATTATCAAAGGATGTACAATAAAGCATATAACTGACGCAAATGAAGTTAAAATGAAGTGACTAAATATATTTATAAACATGAAACTATTATAATTAAAATGTAATAACTATAATAACTATATTAACCACAGTAATGATATGAATAAAGTAAAGTAAAAGATCCCACAGTTAAGAACCATGGGACCCAGGGTCACTTAACTGAGGTAGCAGCAAAGAAAGAGGCAGTAGTATACTGGACACTGCCTATTATGCTATTAAGAGGATGCTGATTGGCTTTTCCTGTTGCTACGAAGATATACCTCATGTTATTTACTGGTTTCTTTTATACTGATTTAATGTTATTTTTCTTTGCTGCTGAGGTAAATAAAGAAAGAGTGCAGCATAATACTCCGTGTCATTAATAAAATTCCAAAGAACTTTCCCACGCTGTGTAAAATGACACAGAGCACTCTGATTGGGTGGCTTGAAATCCATCCAATCACAGTGCTCTCTGTCATTTTACACAGCGTGGGAAAGTTCTTTGGAATTTTCCCACGCTGTGTAAAATGACACAGAGCACTGTGATTGGATGGATTTCAAGCCCACCAATCAGAGCGCCCTTTGTCGTTTTACACAGCGTGGGAAAGTTATTTGGAATTTTCCCACGCTGTGTAAAATGACAAAGAGCACTCTGATTGGCTTAAACCAACCAATCAGAGTGTTCTAAGCCTAATTGCAGGGTGGGGCAAGGCTTTATAATCCTTCCCCCACCCCGCAGAGCTCAGTCTGCGCGGAGCCCTCCATGGGTGAAGATAGATGAATTTTTTTAGCGTCGGGTTTTTTCTTTTTCGTCAGGGTATCCCAGGGAAAGGGGACGGGCACGTGTGCCTACCTGAGCCTCAGAGTGTAAGTAATCTTGGGCGGTGCGGGATTGTTGCTGGGTCATCACTGGGTAGGATTTCTCAGGACTTTCTGCGGGTACATAGGTGGAGGTCAGCTTGCCCAGTTCATTGCCTAGTAGCACATCGGCCGGTAGGTGGTTCATGAGTCCCACTTCCACGATCTTGTTTCCAGCACCCCAGTCATGATTAACATTTGCAGTGGGTAGATGGTAAATGGCTCCCCCGCTACTCGGACAGCTACTGTTCCTCCTGTCTTTCCTTCATCCACTGGTGTTGTACTAGAGTCAGGGTGGCTCCGGTGTCACACAGACACTGCACGATGCGCCCATTCAGCTTGACCGGCTGCCTGTGGTGGTTCTATTTATCTGCTGCAGCTTGTACTGCATCTGCCTCATCCAGGCCTCTTCGTTGGGGTTGGTAGCAGCCTGGTAACAGTGGGCGGCTGCTTGTTGTGCTGGAGGAGGACCAGGACGAATCCATTGAGACCGGTCTCTTTGTTGAGGGCAATCCCTCCACATATTGCCATATCTGAGGCATTGATGGCACTGAGTAGCATCCTGGTTTGGTGCCCTCTGGGTTGATGCCGGAGCCGGTTTACTTCGGGAAGGGGGTGCTGTTGGGGACACTGTGGGTTAGGACACATGGCTGGTCTGTAGCGGTGTACGGTGCGGTGATGATATCAGCTTTGGACCTGTTGCTGGCGAATGGTCTTCTGGCCTCCAGCAACTCTTAACGTTTGTCTTTTTAACGTGGCGTAATTCATTAATCCATTCGCCATTCATTTGGTTAACGAATACTGGTTCCTTTTGGCTGGGAAGTACCATCCCACTGCTAACACCAGATGTAGCGGACCACGAGTAACCTGACTGACTACCTCCACTAATTCTTTCCCTCAGCCACTTTGTAACCATCAATACAAGTAAATACCCATTCCCCCAGTAACCAGACAAAACATAGTCCTGTGACTTAACTGAAGTTTATAGTCACACACATGGCTTTTATGCTCAGACCCCTACATGGGGTTTACAATGCAAGAAAACAGGGTATTTACTCCCAGGATCCTCTGTGCCTGAGAGATAATTGTGTGAGAAAAAGTATCTAATCTTATTATCTCTCAGGTACAGAAAATCCAACAAAATATACAGCACACCAAAAGTGTCCCCACCATACTCAGGAACCCCACAAAAAGTACATTCCCCAATAGCCCAGATCTAAGTGTGTAACACATCCAAAAATCACTCAGATTGGTTTGGTAAAATGGGAATGGCATTAAGGTACAGTTTTGACCAGCCAGACACGACGCACTAGCCCAGAACAGTTCCATGAAAATATGTTCTGGCCTGTCTCCGTTCGGGAGGTTCCCGTGCGAACACCAAGCAAGGAAATCGTTTCATTTCGGATACAAATGCTGCCCCTAGTCGGTAGTTCATATCTCCATACAGATGTTCAAACAGCAACTAGATGCATACTTGCAAAAGCAGAATATTCAAGGATATAATTTTTCAATGTAGGGTAATAGCTTCTTGATCTAAGGATTAATCTGACTGCCATTCTGGGTCAAGAAGGACTTTTGTTGCAAAATTGGAAGTGCTTCAAATTTGTTTTTTTTCCTGCTTCCTTTGGATCAACAGCAAAAACCAAATGTGATGAAGGCTGAACTGGATGGACGCAAGTCTCTTTTCAGCTATGTAACTATGTAATGGGCAGCGGTCTAAGTTTTACCGGGGTTTGCGCAAGTGCCTATTCAAAAAGAGCTCCAGGCACTTGACTACCAAGTACCGCTGCACACGTTCAGGAGACCAGATGGCTGGCACTCTTTTGTCTGCCACGTGTTCAGTTATACGAAATGGTGGCCACCCAGGGGAGCATTCAATAATTACTTCCCTTGCGATTTTGCTCTCTAGTTACTGGTGTGAACATCTAATGGGGTACAGTGGTGGTCCTCATTCGGGAGACAAATTTACTTTTTTGTATGAAGTGCTCCCGAATGAAAAAAGGGTAAAAGACACGAAAAAGGGGTAAAAACAGACAAATTAATAGAAGACTCATGAGCAGGGGAGTTTGGGGGATTTGCACCCTCTTCACAGGTACCCTTTGTACTTGCTTTATGGACTGTACAACACACAGCATTTTCAGCCAAACAAAAAGGTAATTCAACTATTGCCACACATTTAACCTTTCTGTCAGCAGCAGCAGGGGATAACTTGCCAGTCAGAATTCACATGTAATACTTTTTCATGCAAAACACATTTTTTTATTTTTTTAATATACCAACTGTATTCATAACAAAAAAAGTTAAATGTTGTAAAATGCCTTTTAAAAATGCCTTTTACAAAAAGTTCTTTATTCTTCTACGCAGTAAGTGACCTTTTTTAATGCATTAAAAATAGGCAAAAATAATAAAATGCCTTTAACCCCTTAAGGACCAAACTTCTGGAATAAAAGGGAATCATGACATGTCACGTGTCCTTAAGGGGTTAAAGGGACTCTATAGTCACCAGAACTACAACTTAATGTTTTTGCTCTGGTGAGGATAGTATGTCCCTGCAGGCATTTTCATGTGCAGTGTTTACATTTCTGCCTAGGGACAATGCTAGTGGCAGTCACACAGACTGTCACAGTCACTAGAGGTGCTTCCTGGGTCAGCGTCTCCACACTCTGCATTAAGGTTTATAACACAGATTATCATTAGCATTATTGGGAAAGCATTGTATATGGAGCTTTGCTATTCCATGTGCACTAGCAGATGGAAGGGTTTGTAGGAGTTCTTGTTACACTGATTTTTTGCTAATGCAATAATGCTCTACCTAGACAGCCCTGAAATTATATATATTCCAAGTAGAGATTCTAGTAGAGAAAAGAGGTATTTGGGCTTAAAATAGGCATGGTCCTTCTTAAATAGGTACTCTTGAGAGTTATGCTTTTATAGTAGCACATTTTTGCTACGGCAAATGCAATAGGACACCTTTTATAATTACTAAGGCAAATAAATGCAAAACATGAGAATATATATATATATATATATATATATATATATATATATATATATATATATATATATATATATTGACCTTTATGGGCAAAGCAACACAGTCCTCTGGGGTAACAGGCATAGAACAACAGTCTCTGGTGCAAAAATGGTGTGGTTTATTTATAGCGTGCACAAAAATCCATACAGCAATCAGTTTGTTCAAAAACTGCAGCACAACAGAAAGGAAAATCTACAAAATAAATCCTAGCTCAAATTTGAGCACTAACTAAACATAAAGAAATGTCCCTTACTCACCAGGGTAATAAACTACAAATCAAAAATAAGCATTGGTTTCACCAACCTTTAGCACATTGTTTAGATGCTGCTCTGCACAGACCTGCTCTCTCTCTGCAGGTCAGATTGTATCTGACTCTTTCTGCTCTGAGACCTGCTAATTAAAGCCTCAGCAGTTGCTAATTGGGCAGGTGAATGAGTATAGACTATGGAGGATTCTGGGTCCTAGATACCTTCCTTCTATTACCCTCCCATAGACTCTGTCACATATCCCCCCCGCCAGCTTAGACCCATCGGTCGTAGCGACCTTTGACAACGAACAATGGACTCTGGATAAACCATCTGCATTCCCCTGGTCTTTACCAGCTCTATGCTCCATAGAGAAGTTATATGGCTGAAGACTAAGGAACCACCTAGTTACTCTGGCATTTGTTTCCTTGTTATGTCTCATCCACGTCAATGGCGCATGATCTGTGACAAGTTTGAACCTTCTCCCCAACAGATAAAACTTAAGTGTTTCCAGTGCCCATTTTATGGCTAAGCATTCTTTCTCAACCACTGAGTATCTCTGTTCATGGGGATTCAGCTTCTTGCTTAGGTACATAATGGGATGTTCTTCTCCCCTGTGTACCTGAGAAAGAACCGCTCCTAGGCCCACATCAGACGCATCTGTCTGTACCACAAATTCTTTTGTAAAGTCAGGGGCAACCAAAATTGGGTCAGCACACAAAACCTCCTTCAGGGTACTAAATGCCTTCTCTACCTCGGGAGTCCACTTGTTCATAACTGGGCCTTTTGCCTTAGTTAGTTCTGTCAACGGGTTTGCGATCGTAGCAAAGTTAGGTATGAATCTACGGTAGTAGCCCACTAAGCCCAGAAATGCCCGAACTTGTTTCTTTGTCACAGGACGTGGCCAATCCACAATAGCATCTACCTTACTTTTCTGTGGTTTCAGGAGACCCATCCCAATAGTGTAGCCCAAATACTTAGCCTCCTCCAAACCTATTGTACATTTGGATGGATTGGCAGTTAGACCTGCATCTCGTATAGATTTTATTACTGCCTGAACTCGGGGAAGGTGTGTTTCCCAATCTGTACTGTGTATAACCACATCGTCAAGGTAGGCAGCCGTGTATTCACTATGGGGCCTAAGGATTCTATCCATCATTCTTTGGAAGGTGGCAGGTGCACCATGCAACCCAAAAGGTAAGGCTCTATAGTGAAATAAACCATCTGGTGTGGAAAAAGCTGTTTTTTCTTTGGCCCGCTCTGTTAAGGGAACTTGCCAGTAACCTTTAGTCAAATCTAATGTAGTCAGATATCTGGACCGTCCTAATCTCTCTATTAGGTCATCAACCCTAGGCATGGGATAAGCATCAAATTTTGATATCTCATTTAATTTTCTGAAATCATTACAGAATCTGATTTCTCCATTTGGCTTGGGTACCAACACTATAGGATTACTCCATTCACTTTGTGATTCCTCGATAACCCCTAGCTCAAGCATCTTTCGGACCTCTGCTTTGATGGCTTCTTTTCTGGCCTCTGGGATTCGGTAGGGTTTTAAGTTAACCCTTTTTCCAGGTTCCGTAATTATGTCATGTTTAATAGCATGAGTCTTTCCGGGTACTGGAGCAAACACATCCCGATTTCTAAGAACAAACTCTCGGACCTCATTTCTCTGATGAGGTGCTAGAGTGTCAGCAATGTTAACCTCTGGTACTTTGTCTACTTTGGTCAGAGGAACTTTGTCTGTCATGGCCATCAAGGCCTCTCTGTCTGTCCAGGGTTTAAGTAAATTTATGTGGTATATTTTTTGGGCTTTCTTCTACCAGGTTGTCTCACCTTATAATTAACCTCATTGACTCGTTCAATGATCTCGTATGGGCCATGCCAGTTTGCCAGGAATTTACTTTCTACTGTGGGGATTAGTACCATAACCCTGTCTCCAGGTTGAAAGACCCTAAGTCTAGCATTCCTGTTATAACTAGCTTTCTGGGCTTCCTGAGCTCTCTCCATATTTTCCCTGACAATTGGCATTATGGCCTCAATGCGATCCTGCATTTGTGCCACATGTTCAATAACACTCCTATGAGGCGTGTGTTCCTGTTCCCATGTTTCCTTCGCAACATCAAGGAGACCTCTAGGATGTCTGCCATATAATAATTCAAAAGGTGAGAACCCTGTGGAAGCTTGGGGGACTTCTCTGATAGCAAACATTAGATATGGGAGCAAACGATCCCAATTCTTACCATCTTTATCAATTACCTTACGGAGCATTGCTTTTAATGTCTTATTAAATCTTTCCACTAACCCATCAGTTTGTGGGTGATACACTGAAGTTTTCAATTGTCTAATCTTCAATAAGTTACATAGCTCTTTCATCACTCGTGACATGAAAGGAGTACCTTGGTCTGCAAGTACTTCTCTAGGTAGTCCAACCCGGCTGAACATAAACATTAACTCTCTGGAAATGGTTTTAGCTGAGGTATTTCTTAAAGGTATAGCTTTGGGATACCGGGTAGCATAATCTAGTACTACCAATATATATTGGTGCCCCCTAGCGGATTTAAGTAAAGGACCAACCAGGTCCATAGCAATTCTTTCAAATGGGACGAGGAATGAGGGGATTACGGAAAGTTTGGAATGGAGCCTTTCTTTGGCATTCTGGCATGACTTGCAAAATCGGTCTATAGCAGAGTAAATTCCTGGCCAGTAAAATCTTCTTAGTACTCTCTCCCTGGTTTTTTCAATCCCAAGATGCCCACCCAATACATGGCTGTGAGATAGTTTTAAGACTAGGTTTCTGTGGGATTGAGGTACCAGTAATTGCTCAACCTCTTCAACCCCCCTCCTCTCTACTCGGTAAAGTAAATAATTTTTTTCTGCAAAATAGGGAAGGGACAATTGGGTTTCCGGGTTAACAGGAGTACCTTCCACTACCTGAACATTGTTACGGGCAGCTACCAATGTTTGATCCTCCCATTGGGCAGCCCTAAAATTTCCTGAGCTAATACCTAGATGATGGAACTCCACCTCTTCCCTTAGATTGTCTACTTGGGAGGAATCACTTTCATTGTGTTCCCCTTCCTCACCCAAACATACGACAGTGGGTTCATTTTCACTATATTGCTCCAAATCAATCGTAGAAAAAGGGAAACCATTCTCTAACCCCACTGTTTCTGCCTCTACCTCTGTACGTTTATCCTGTTTTATTACAGTATCTTCCCAAATTTTCCGAAAGAGGGGAAAATCACGCCCCAATACAGCATCATAAGGCAATGATGGTACCACCCCAACTCTATGTTTTATCACCCCTACCGCAGTAGCAAATTCCACCTCGACCGTGGGATACGTGTGGGTGTCACCATGTATGCATATTATATCCAACACGTGAATTTTATCAACTTGCTCACTCTGAAGTAAAGATCTCTTTACCAATGAAACCTCACTCCCAGAATCTAAGAGTGCTTGCACACTCCTCCCCTCCATATTTACAGATTTGACATGATTAATACCACCAGTACTTGTTAAAGCAGACATTTTTGTGTATACCAACATTGCACCATGTTTCTCCCCCCTCCCCAAATTACATTCCATAGGTTCATCAGTCTGTGGACAGTTACGTGCAATATGTCCAATCTCCTGACATCTATAACACTTTATCTCTTTCTCAGTCTGGCCTTGTGGCCGGGTTGGGAACCTGGGTACCCAATTTTCCAGGTAGTCAGTCTGTCTATGGGTCTGTACAGAATCTTTTTTCCCATCGGTTTCTTTAAACCCACCAGACTTCTTTGAAGGTATCCTGTTACCTTGCAATTTGGCGTTGAGGTAAGGTTCTTTACTCTGAGTTTCATTAGCAAACCGGTATCTCTCTGTCAAGTTCATCATTTCTTCAGGGTCCTTTGGATCCGCTTGACTGACCCATTTCCGTAGCGCTATCGGCAGACTCCTGAGGAAGCGATCCATAACCACCTTTTCAATGATTACTGCAGCAGAGTTGATTTCTGGATGTAGCCACTTCTGGGCAAGTCTCAAGAGGTCATACATTTGTGACCTAGTAGGTTTCTCGGTATCATAAACCCAAACATTATATCTTTGGGCTCGCACTGCAGGCGTAACTCCAAGCCGTGTTAGTATTTCCGCTTTCAATCGGTCATAGTCTTGTGCTTGGCTGAGAGGCAAATCATCATACGCTTTCTGTGATTCTCCACTGAGGCAAGGGGCTAATAATCCTGCCCCCCGACCTGGAGGCCATCCTTCTTGGGTAACAATCCTTTCAAAGGTTGTCAGGTAAGCCTCCATGTCATCAACCTCACTCACTTTATGTAAAAAGTCAGTAACTCTAATCCGGCGCCCCCTATCCAAAGTAGGGGTAGTTACACTTGACAGCATGGTTTGTTGCAAAGCACTTGTGAGTTTGTCTCTGTCTTCCCGCTGAGTTTCCATAATGCAGTCTATTTGTGTGGCCAATAAGCGGTTCGTCTCCATGAGGCTACTGATCTGCGCTGCTGTTACTCTGCGCTGCTGTTACACGGTTTGTGTCTTGCTGGGTAGTAGTGGCCTGTACCAAGGCTTTTACTAACTCTTCCATCTTGCTTGTGTTTTTTTTTTTTTCTGGTACTTGGTAAATACCACACACACCACACCTGCAGGCCTCTGTTTCAAACAACCAGTCTCAGTTTGCAGAGTCGCAGTACCTTAGGCCTCTATACCCACAGACCGTATAAACGTGCTTTAAATGCCCGCATCCTCCACCATCTTGTGACCTTTATGGGCAAAGCAACACAGTCCTCTAGGGTAACAGGCATAGAACCACAGTCTCTGGTGCAAAAATGGTGTGGTTTATTTATAGCGTGCACAAAAATCCATACAACAATCAGTTTGTTCAAAAACTGCAGCACAACAGAAAGGAAAATCTACAAAATAAATCCTAGCTCAAATTTGAGCACTAACTAAACATAAAGAAATGTCCCTTACTCACCAGGGTAATAAACTACAAATCAAAAATAAGCATTGGTTTCACCAACCTTTAGCACATTGTTTAGATGCTGCTCTGCACAGACCTGCTCTCTCTCTCTCTCTGCAGGTCAGATTGTATCTGACTCTTTCTGCTCTGAGACCTGCTAATTAAAGCCTCAGCAGTTGCTAATTGGGCAGGTGAATGAGTATAGACTATGGAGGATTCTGGGTCCTAGATACCTTCCTTCTATTACCCTCCCATAGACTCTGTCACAATATATATGAAGCACAGGTCATGTCAAACTAACTTGATTGCGTTCTACGAAGAAGTAAGTAGAAGTATAGATCAGGGTGTTGCAGTGGATGTGATCTATTTGGATTTTGCCAAGGCATTTGATACAGTTCCACACAAAAGATTAGTGTTCAAACTCAAGGAAATCGGTCTCGATGAAAATGCTTGTTCTTGGGTAGAACATTGGCTTAAAAACAGAATACAAAGAGTTGTCGTTAATGGTAAATTTTCAAGCTGGACAGAGGTGGCAAGTGGTGTCCCTCAGGGGTCTGTTCTGGGACCCCTTCTATTTAACATTTTTATAAATGATCTTGAAGACAGCATTGAAAGTCATGTTTCAGTGTTTGCAGATGACACAAAACTTTGTAAAATAATACAATGTGAGCAAGATATTACTTTGCTGCAGAAGGATTTAGATAGACTGGAGGACTGGGCACTCAAATGGCAGATGAAATTTAATGTTGAAAAATGCAAAGTTATGCACTTCGGCGTAAAGAATACACAAGCAACGTATACCCTTAATGGAAGCGAATTAGGGATAACAACACACGAAAAGGACTTGGGAATTGTTATAGACAACAAACTATGCAACAATGTGCAATGTCAATCAGCAGTGGCCAAGGCCAGTAAGGTATTGTCATGCATGAAAAAGGGCATTCATTCTCGGGACGAGAATATCATTTTGCCTCTCTATAAATCACTGGTAAGACCACATATTGAATATGCTGTGCAATTTTGGGCACCTGTTCTAAAGAAGGATATCATGGCACTAGAAAAAGTGCAGAGGCGGGCTACAAAATTAATAAAAGGAATGGAACATATCAGCTATGAAGAAAGGTTAACAAATTTAAACCTATTTAGTTTAGAAAAACGTCGCCTGAGAGGGGATATGATAACATTATACAAATATATTCGGGGCCAATACAAACCATTGTGTGGAAATCTATTCACAAACCGGACTTTACATAGGACACGAGGCCATGCGTTTAGACTGGAAGAAAGAAGATTTCGTCTAAGGCAAAGGAAAGGTTTTTTTACTGTAAGAACAATCAGGATGTGGAATTCTCTGCCTGAAGAAGTGGTTTTATCAGAGTCCATACAGATGTTCAAACAGCTACTAGATGCATACTTGCAAAGACAGAATATTCAAGGATATAATCTTTCAATGTAGGGTAATAACTGCTTGATTCAAGGATAAATCTGACTGCCATTCTGGGGTCAATAAGGAATTTTTTGTCCTAGCTTGTTGCAAAATTGTGCTTCAAACTGGGGTTTGTTTTTTTTTTTTTTTTCTCTTTTGGATCAACAGCAAAAAACAGGTGTGAGGAAGGCTGAACTTGATGGACGCAAGTCTCTTTTCAGCTATCTAACTATGTAACTATGTAACTATATATATATATATATATATATATATATATATATATATATATATATACATATACTCACACACACACTTCCAAGCTGCAAGACATTGTGAGGTATTCACTAAAGTGCAAATGAAGTAAAATCATTCAGTTCTGTGCAAGTGCAGTCATATTGAAAATTCTGGATACGGAGAATAAGAGTTTTCAATAATTGTTCTGTGCAAAATAGCTCTGAATGTAATCAGTTTTATGTCAGAAATGTATAAACAACAAATAACCTGAATTTGTGCACAAGTACTTACCATTGTGAGACACACTCTTAAAAATAGTGCAAATTAAAACATGCCAGCTGTTTCCACACCTTATGTTTATAATCCCTCAATCTTCATTCAATTGCAGTCAAAAATGTAGCAGAATGCAGCCTGACCTAATGACTGCAATTCACAACTGAAAGACCAGAAGACGCAGACCAAATACCTTAATAAATATGCTATATGGTCAGATAATCTCAGCTACTTAAAACCCTGAAAATGCAATAATGATTGACAGCTGGCAACGATGTATCACATTCTGAACTAATAATCTGAGCAGGGTAAAAAAAACAAAAAAAAAAAAACGGAAAAGACATGTCAATTAGCCAATTAATTGCCTTTAAATTGCCATATCCCACAAGAAACATCAGCTTATTACATATTCTACTTGGCATCATATCAGAAAAGTGATTGCAAAAATGTCCAGTAGCAGTTCGCTGGAGCTTGACCCTATGGAGGGTGGCAGCAGCACTTGGCAGCCAGCAAGTGGGAGAGACACCGCAAAGCAAAGGCAGCCTAGAATCCTTAAGTCTAGAAGGGGTCAGAATGAAGCCTCTGGGAGAAAATATGCCCCAAGTTTCTGCCCAGAGGAGAATGCAGCACTAGTCCAAACACTGAGCAAGCATTACAAATTTATTTTGGGAGGAGCAGCCAAGAGGACTACACTGTCCAGAAAAAAACAAACTGTGGAGGAAGATTGTGGATAAAGTCAATGCTGTAGGTGGGAACAACAGAACAGTGGATGTGGTGAAGAAACAGTAAATGCATGTGTATGCAAACTTGTATACAATCCTATATGTCTTGCATATATATCTGCACCAATGTGCTGTTTTCGATGTGCTTTAGTACTTCCACATGTCTAGCCAAAGACTGCATGTACCTGGGATCAAATGTGATGGGTTTTCATGTTTAGCACTCTTAGTACACTTTGGAAACAAAATAACATGCACACCAACATGACCGGTCTGCAAACAAGGCTGCCATCAGAAATTTTGGGGCCCCTGACAAAACTCAAGGTCTGGACCCCCAAGTGCGCCAACAGAGCTTTTACTGAGTCCGTCCACAAGGATGCTGTGTGTGTGTGTGTGTGTGTAGTGGATGTAGAATTAAAATGTGTGTGTACATAGTAGATGTAGTGTTTGTATATTAGATAAGGTGTGTATTAGATGCAAAGTGTGTATCTCTATCGCTCCTGGAACTCCGAGAGCAGTCCTGGCCTGTGATAACCTTCATAGTTGTCACTCCCTGATGGAGGCCCTATCTCACTAAGAAGGTTTTGATTAGGATTTGCTGGCACAGATGAGATCTGGGACAGGGAAGTAGGGGAGGGTCTACTGTAGCTTCACCTACTAAACCTGCAGGTTTTGCAAGCCCAAATTTGAAACCATTACAAATGCCTGTTTCTTTGGTGTATATGTACTAAACTGTTAGATATATTGTCTATTTAAACTCCACATGTTGTTGTCTGCATGGTGAGGAGGAGAACACATTGTAAAACCATAATTACAACATAATGTGTCTTTTTCTCTCTAAATACACTTTTTTATAATTGAAATATATTACATTTTGTGTGCATATATGTATTTTTAAATAATTCTGCCGTTGGCCGAGGCAGATGGGAGAACTCTTTATCTTTTTTGCTGGCCCATGCAGAGCCGGCACTATGCAAGCACCTGCCCTGCTGTGTGCCTTGAGGGCTGATGGGGAGATGCTGCAGCACGGGATGGAGACAAGACTCAGGAGCTTGGCCAGCTGTTACGCTGGCTTCCTCTTGCGAGGTTGGATCATTGATGTAGTTCCACCAGGGATTACAAGCAATGTCCACCCTCCTGGGCCAAAGGTAAGAAGGAAGGGGGATACAATACTTATTTTTATATATTTAAGTACACACGATTTGTATGACATCGGTGTAACATGGCAGCCAAGGAGAGTGGACTGGAATGCGCATATGTGAACAGTGACTACTTCATTGTGCTAGTCAGTGGTGGCGCTAGACTCCATTGAGTGAACATGTGTACTGTGTGACTGAGCGAGCAGAGATAAAAAAAATCTGCATTGAGCATGAACTTTCCTCTGCGGAAACTATTATGATAAAAAAATACATACAACTTGAAGGACGGCATAGTACACCCACTGTCATTAAAGGGATAACCCCTTTAATATTTGTGTATGTACATACCTTGCATCATATTGTGACTTGGTATTTAAGAAATGCCATTAACACTCAATGTGGTATATGCATGTGTTAATGTCATAACCATGTTAAATGACAAGTGTATACAGGCACATGTATTCTACTTCCATTGCCTATGTCATTACAGATATTCTGATATCAAGAGGATGGTGAGGAAGAAGATGCACAAGGCTGCATCTGCCTGCAGGAAGTTAGGCGTTGGTTCAGCACAAGAACCTGACCTCTTGCCTTATGAGGAGGAGATTCTGCAGGTCCTAGAACAAGACAACCTGCTTGAGATTGAAGGGGCAGTTGACACAGATGGACCTGATGGTGAGTTGTTAAACTGGTGCACTTTTATTTTATTTTTTTCTCTCAATGTACCGTTATACATATCAATCCTTACAATTTGTGTTCCCTATTACCATGCCAGCCCTTCAATCACAAGAAGAAAGAGAAAGTGAAGGCCCAGGATCTGCAGGGGAAGATAATTCTCCAGGACCTGTTACAAACTCTCGGGACAAGGCAACAGGTCAAGCTTCTGTCTTCCTGGTGGAATGTCTGCCATATTACTGTATTCTACATTATATTTCATGTACATGTCTTCCAGACCATCCACATCTCATTGGATATTTACCACATCAGACTAGACATGATTCCTGATACAAGAAATAGGGGGAAGGGCTGCGCCACAAAACGTCAGTGTATAAAATAGTCCAAGTAAAAAAAGGGAAAGCAACACAAATTTATCTCCAAAACACTCAGACTGCTAGAACAATTCCAAGAGGGACTACTAATAGTGGCCAGAGACCTCAACTTACCCATAGATCCACGAGTGGACACTTCCAAAGGACGCAGCTCACTACCAACGTCATGCCTCAAGGCTACACAAGCGGCACTCAGGGACGCAGGTCTGGCAGATAGCTGTCGAGTCCTGCACCCAGATGACAGGGAGTTTACTTATTTTTCCCCGGTCCACCGCTGGTACAGCCGCATCGACTACATATTGATAGCACAGGAATACCTCTCCCTCCTGCAAACCAGCGCCATAGTCCCTGTCACATGGTCGGACCACTCACCAATGCTGTTCCTCCTGACTTCGCCCCTACACAAACCCAAGGGCAGGCAATGGAAGCTAAATGAATGGCTCTTAAGTGATCAAGTGGCCCTGGAGGAGACTAGAACCGTTCTGCGGCACTACTTCGACGATAACAGGGCAGGAGAGACCCCATAGCTGACCCGCTGGGAAGCCCACAAGTATGTAGTCCGGGGACATTTTATTAAGGTCTGTACAGCTTGGAAGAAGGCACAGAGTGCGCGAATCGTGGTCCTGCATAGGAAGGCCGCCCAACTCGAGACGGACCACAAGGCCTCCCTCTCGGAGACCACATACCGAGAATTACTGGAGACCCGTAGGGAACTACAACAATTATTATCGCAGAAACTGGCACACACACTCCGAAAATCCAACCGACATTTCTATGAATACTCCAATAAGTGTAGCCGCACATTGGCGAGGATGCTACAACAAAAACGAAGGAAGTGCCAAATCACCGAGATCAAAACACATGGAGGCTCCCTCACCCAGATCCTGGACAAGATTGTAGGAGAATTCAAGGAGTTCTATGCTAAGCTCTCCAACTTACCAGCCGCAGCAACGGCTCCCGCGCAACAACAGAGACAAAGACTGATGCAGGAATATCTAGATCAAAACGTGACCTGGACCATCACGCAGGAGCACAGGGAGGAGCTGGATGCCCCCATCACGATAGAGGAAATCTCGGCGGCCCTGAAAATCACACACCTACACAAAGCCCCCAGACCGGACGGCCTCCCCGCACGTTACATCAAGACCTTCAGAGATATCCTGTTGCCGGAGCTGCTGAACGGCCTGAACTTACTACTGGAAGACGGTCGATTTCCTGGAGACACTCTACTGGCCACAATCGTGGTAATACCTAAAGAAGAAAAAGATCCCACGTCGTGTTCTAGTTAGCGACCTATTTCCCTGCTTAACGCCGACCTCAAACTATTTACCAAGATCCTAGTGCATCAGCCGACTGGTCCCGACCCTGGTCCACCCGGATACCATCAGGGCGCTTAACATCATGCAACCTCTCAACAGACACTGAAAAGGCGTTTAACCGGGTGGACTTGCAATACCTACAAGCCACCTTGCAGTCTGTGGGATTCGGACCCCAGATCCTCAAATGGATCTCGGCACTATATGCGGCACCGAATAAGCAACTACGCATAAATGGAGTCCTTTCCCAGACATTCAACATCCGGAATGGGACGTGGCAGGGGTGCCCTCTGTCCCCCCTTCTGTTTGCCTCCAGAAATGGCTCTAGAGAGAGGGCAGTCAGACAGGACATTGAGGGGATAACACTAAGGTAGCTGCGTATGCTGCAATCTGCTCTTCTTCATACGCAACCCTACGGTCACACTGCCCAATCTCCTAGCCACGTTCACCAAATACGGGACAATCTCCAATTTTAAACTCAATACTGACAAATCAGAGGCACTGCCTCTATCTCTCCCACAGGAGATGGTGGATAGGCTAAAAGCAATCCTCTCCTTCAAATGGTACTCAAACACACACACACACACACACTAGTAATTGTCAAGGTTCTCACCACGACATCCAGACGAGGTCGCCCAAGAAGTGCCCGATGAGGGACTTGAACCTGGGTACTTTACAATCCTGAACCTGCTTTTTTGCCTCTGAGCCACTATACAGCTCTAGTAATTGCCTGAAGTATAATCTTGCCTTGTATCCGGTACTGGGGGCTGCACGTTATTCTGTGGCTGCTCCAACATTCTCAGCACACCTATGGCTGATCACCAATTAGCCAGGTATAAGATACTGCCTCTCCCTGAGGGCAGTGTCAGTTCATTGACTCTGGTTCCGTATTGCTGTTTGTGTTCCAGTGTGCTCCTGTTGATTCCTGACCTTGGCTTGTTATTTTGTAAATATTTTGTACCCTGACTTCTGGCATCCTCTGACCTCGGCTCTCTACTCGTTTATCCTGATTTCTGGCACCCACTGACCTCTGGCTTACCCACGACTATTCTCCTGGTTTAACCGTTTCTGTACTGCGACTTGGAGCATTAACCTGCACAGCCCCCGTGCACAGACTCACAGGCCAGGTGAGTTCTTACCTGACCACCTTGGCCTGTGTTTAATTGCAAGGGTGAGCATATATCTGCGCTACAGACTCCCAACCAAGAAAAGCCGTTACAGTAATACACACACACCAGCTAACTGAAGACAAAGTCCCCTGCCCTACGAAGGGATGACTCAAGTTGGGAGAGTGAGAGGTATGTTATGTCCCAGTGATGTAGAATTATTAAAAATCTTTATTGAACTTGTATTGAATTATTGTACTAACTCCATTTTAACCTCACACTGTGACAAACCCTCCATTTTGTCTACATAACCTGACTTCTCCATTTTAAACCTACATTACATGACAGAATTTCCCAGCACATTTAATACAATGAACAGAGACTGTATTTTCTATAAAGACATGACTGACTCAGGAACTGCTGAATTTCCCTATAACTTGCAACCAAGTATAGCCAAGGCCATGAGAACACTGTACTAATGAAATGTTCTATTCATAAGAGAACCTTGCACCTGACCACAAGACCTGACATCACTGACTGTGTAAAATGACGCTCAAGCCCCCCTTTCCACCGAGTAAACCTCATGCTAGGGAAGATGGCGCTTGAGCCCTCTGTCCCCACCCGTGTCCAGAACAATACCACCTATCGGTGGGTGGACACTTAGCTAACCACTTAGTTTTTGAGCCAATTAATTATATATATAGGTGGACACTAACCCAGACACTTAACAATTAATCCAATTAATGATGTTTATTTATTGATATCTTGATAATCAATGATGACGCAAAATGCCTCTTAAAAGGGCCTGCGAGCCCGCTCTTGCTTCACTTGCCAATAAATTTCCTCGAAGTTATTTTAACCTGAACTCCGTGTGTCAGTCTGAATTACTTCAGCGTATATACGCAATTTAATTTTCTCTAATTTGGACAGGAACAGATAGACATTTAAACATCTTTGTTTATTGCTAAAAAATACCATAACAACTTTGGCGCCCAACGTGGGGCACCGGGCTATGTCTGGCCGGTGAGCCGTCCTAAGGAAGACGCTGTTGGACGGAGGAATCCGGGGGGAAGGAAAGGAGATTGATCACCTCCAGGTACACGGTAGAGACTTCTGCAGAGCCACCGGTATGTTCCGGCCCCTTTGATTGACCCGTCCACGTGTCTGTGACTGCTTCCCGGGAGGACATCAAAGACAGGTAATATCTTGCCCGGTGTCTCGTTACTCACTTGTTTACCTGCATTTAGTCTATCTGTTGCCTGGGTGTGTTTGAATTGGCCTGTTTTAGTTAAGTGCCCGGGTTGAGTGTTTATTTGTTTCCCCTTTTTGGGATAAAGGGGGGGTGGACCCGGGGGATTTGCCTGGAGTCCTGTTGCCTGTTTACTCCTTTTAGGAGCCACGTGGCTGTGGCTGTAAGGAAAAAGGGGGGTGGACCTGTGGAAGTTTTCCTGGGGGTCTTCTTTGCCTGTTTACCTCTTTTAGGAGCCTCGTGGCTGTGGCTGTATGGAAAAAGAGGTGTGTTGGAACTGTGGAAATTGTGTAGACTCATAGTTTCCTGTGATCCTTCTTGTGTCACTTTGATAGCCTAGCTAGCCTCATTGTGCACGTAACTCTGCTTACAGAGAGGTGGTAACCCACAGCTTCGAGCGCTGAGGCTGGTGGAATTCCAATTTTTTTTTTTTTATTTGTGGCGGGCGGATTCAAGCAGGCATTGCTTGTCTCCAGCACCACGTAGTAGTGAGACTTATGAGTGGGTTCATAGGGGCGCTACGGGAGTGAGGATAGAGGTGGCCACACTTAGTGGACTGCTGTAACGAGGGAGGCTAGACAGGATTCGGGTCGGAGAGGATTGCTGTTTCCTGTGGCCGCTGGTAGTGAGACTTGAGGAAGTCATTCCCCAAGCGGGGACACTACGAGGTTGAGGGAGGTGACTTACTTTGGTCACACGAGTAAAGGAAAGGAATTACTGTTGATTTTATTTGAGCTGTAATGCATGCACTGTATTTCAATTGTATTGTTGTATTGTTTGTTTAATTAGGAGTCATTCAAACTCCTGTGTCTGTCTTTAAATTTCTCCTTACTTTTTTACCTTTCCTACACTTCCTGTATTATTACTCTATCCACTCCTATTTCTCTTGATAGAGAAGTGATTGGTCACACACTTCTCACCTCGCTCCAATCCGTGCCTACCACCCCGGGTAGGCGGATTCAGTGACTAGTCTACGTTTTGGGAAGACGCACTTGAGGGGGACCCACCCTTCTTGAGTGGCAGTCGAGCATTGTAGACGTTCTGGTTCATTTTTCCTTTCTTTCCCTATATCTGGGACGCTGGTGTAGGGGAAAGGGGAATATGGGACAGGAATTGAGTAAGCCCGGTAAGGGCTGGCTCGCATGTGATTTAGTTGAAGACAGAGAGGGAGAGGAGATGGTTAAAGGTGTTGAAAGAATTGCTAAAGTGTGTAAAATTGCTGTGCCTCCATGTGGTAGATTGCAGCCAGAAAGCTGGCGTAGATTACTGACAGAGAAGAAAAGCAAGCTCACAGATAACGATTTATTAAAGACTGCTGAAGCGTGGTACAGAGTAGCGAAGGCTATTCAGCAGGAAGGTTGGGTTGAGGAAGAAATAAATCACAAAGGTGTGAAATTGTTTGTGTATCATAATAACTGTGTTGCTGGGGTATTCCCTCAGCCAGCGCCCCAAAATGGCGCCCAGGGGATGTCTATCCCCAAGGTTCAGTCAGCAATAGGTGATAGCCAGCTGACTATGTTCCCCACTCCCAATCCTCCCGATGCCCATCCCGTCACCTCCCCTGTCTGCCCGGTCCTGAATTCTGATGGATCTTTCTTTTCCCCTTCCCCGTCCCTAACATTCCAATCATCCTCATCCATCCCCACACTACCTTCTGTACCTAATCCTAATATTTCATCTGCCATTTCTTCTCTACACTCTCTCTCCGTTGATAATCCTACCCTCCCATCTGCATCCGCCCAACTAATTAACCCCTCCTCCCTTGCTGCTACCAATCCTACTACACCCGCTCCAGCTCCTCCTTCTGCACCCACCTCTACTAATCCCTCTCCGTCCTCTCCCTTACCCGCCCCTACCACGACCCAATATCCCACCTCCTTCCCAAATCCCCACCCAACTCTCCTGCCCTCCCCAGCCTGGCCATACCCTTTCCCATATCCCATGGCCCTGCCCTATCCAAATTATCCATACCCCCTTCCCCAAGCCACTCCCCAGGTTCCGGTCATGCCCAGTCCGGCACAGTCTGCCCCGGATATGCCCACATCCAACATGGCCGCCACTTCTTCCCTTAACCCCAATGCAGCTTCCTTTCACGCCTCCAATATGGCGGCCCCCAGTCATTCATCACCCCTGATGCCGGTACTTCCCGGTGACTACTTATCCCAAGACTATGACCCACTAGCCACCCCCGCATCTGGGACTCCCTCCCATCCCCCGGTTCTGTCACCTCAAGCGGCCCCCTCACGTAGAAGGGCCCAGATCGTAGAAATAGAGGAGGAAGAGGATGACAGGGTATCCCAGGACTCATTGGAGGCTGCGGGAGCCTCAGCCCACCGTTCCATCGATGATCCTTTTGGACACAAGGGTCGGGGAGAACGGGCCCCTCCTAAATATGTTGCCTTTAACCCCACTCAAGCTAGTGCTTTAATGAAGTCACTCCCTGACCCAGAAAAGCAGCCTATGCCTTTTTACCGAGGGATAGTTCAAATTCAAAAGACATATTCCGCAGCATGGCGTGATTTACTAAGCATTTGTGCTATTAAAGCCGGGGATGCGTATTGGCCCAGCATGGCCCGCCACCTCAGTACAGATCTGCTTGTAAGTGATGTTGATTACCCCTCCGGAGTAACTTTTTGCAACCAATTGAAAGACTGGGCTAAGGACAAACTTGCAGATCAGGCTGCTGGCCTCACTGATGTTATACAAGATAAAGGAGAATGAGTGGAAAGGTTTCATGCAAGACTGTATCAAATGTTTACAGATTTGGGGTTTGATCTTACTGACAAGATTCATTCACAAATGCTGTCAGGTGCGTTTGTCCAAGGTGTTAGAGACTCCATACGTAAGGGAATCATTGCTGCATGCCCTGAATATAAGGTTGTTCCTCTGGATACTTTACTCTTAGTTGCTAGGGGTCTGGAATCTGCCCAGACCCCCAGGAGACCCACCTCAGCTCCCCTCATGGTGTCCCGCTCCACTCCTGTCCCAAAAGGCACCAAACCTGAGGATGGACATTGCTTTAATTGCGGGGCCAAGGGACACTTTAGAAGTGATTGCCCTGAACCCAAGAAAGAACCCAAGAGGCTGCCTAAGCCTGCCCCGGCTCCCAAAGCCACTAAAACAGTTCCAATAGTTGAGGAACCAGATGATTAGGAAATTGGCAAGCCTGTGTCATTAACCCCTGTCATGGCATTGTCTACAGGGGACAAGGGGGGGCCACTTGCTACAGTGACTTTACCCATTGAAGGCCAACCCACCACATTTCTTGTTGACACAGGTGCAGCCCGAAGTGTTCTACGAGAACAAGACCTGCCAGACCCATCTTTTCTGTCAAATATTGATGTCTCTTGTGTTGGAGTGGATGGCCAGCCAAGACACAGTCCTTTAACAACTCCACTACGAGTTGGCACTAGCCTGCTTGCTCGTTTTGTGGTATCCTCCACATGCCCAATTAACCTGTTAGGCGCTGATGTCCTCTCACGCCTGCAGGCATCTATCACCTTCACTCCAGATGGACAAGTAGAAATGTCTACACCTCTATCTGATTCAGACACCTCAGCCTTATGCTCCCTACCTCTGATGCTGCATTTAGAAGAACCCCGTGGGGAAGCAGCAGAACAGAGGTCCAACTTTCCAGATGTGTTAAAAACAAAGGTGCCTGCTAAATTATGGTCCTCAGGCCCAGAGGACATAGGTCACCTAAATGTCCCACCTGTGGTGGTAAAGCTTATTCCAGGAGCTAAGTTACCAAGAAAACCACAATATCCTTTAAAACCAGCACAGGCTGCAGCCATTTCAATTCAAATCAAAGCACTCTTGGAGAAGGGTGCTCTAGTGAAATGTAAATCAGAATGCAATACTCCATTATTTCCTGTGAAGAAGAAAACTCCAAAAGGTGAGCCAGAAAAGTACAGGATGGTTCAGGATCTCCGTGCTGTCAATGAAGCAACTGTCCTGGACACCCCTCTTGTACCAAACCCTCACACTCTGCTCTCTGGAGTCCCACCATCTGCAAAGTACTTCACAGTCATTGACCTGGCTAATGCCTTTTTCAGTGTTCCACTGGACCCAACCTGTCAATACCTGTTTGCTTTCACCCATGAAATGCAACAGTATACCTGGACTGTCATGCCCCAAGGGGCACAAAATTCTCCAAGTCAATTTGCAAGAGCCATGTGCACCATCCTTGACCCATGGCAAGCTGAACACCCAGAAGTTGTATTGCTCCAGTATGTGGATGATTTGCTGCTCTGTGGAGATGATATACCCACAACTGAAGACTGTTCAATTAGTCTCCTTTGCTATTTAGCAGAACAAGGATGCAAAGCTTCACTTCTCAAGCTGCAGTTCTGTCAACCTTCAGTAATTTTCCTTGGTCATTGCCTATCTCAAGGTACCAGACATCTCACCCGGGACCGAGTCAGAGCAGTTCTGGATATTCCACCTCCAAGGACTTCAAAATCTCTTCATGCCTTTTTAGGCCTCATTTCCTACTGCAGCGCATGGATCCCAGAAGCCTCTCTGCTTATGCAACCTCTCTATGATGCACTCAAGTCAGACCCATTCTGCCTGACTAATGAAGCTCTGGAAAATTTCAACTCTCTAAAACGTGCCATTGCTTCTGCTCCTGCCTTGGGCCTACCAGACTATACCAAACCCTTCAAATTGTTTGTCTCTGAAAGACAAGGCCATGCTACAGGAGTTCTTACCCAAACTAATGACTTAAGAGGCCGCCAAAGGCCTATTGGATATTTTTCTTGCCAGCTGGATATTGTGGCCAGAGGGACTCCTTCCTGCCTTAGGGCTGTTTTTGCTGCAAGAGAACTTATTGAAAGAACTGCAGACCTGGTCCTCGGCCACCCTCTGGTTGTTTTGGCCCCTCATGACATCTCTGCCATTATCAACCAAGTCCAGCTCAAGCACGTGTCAGCTGCCAGACACCTGCGTCTACAATGTCATCTTCTTCTGCCTGACAACATTTCCATACAGAGATGCCAAGTTCTTAATCCATCCACTCTTCTTCCACTCCCTGAGGGGGGTATCTACTATGGGTTTATCATGGATGAAACCTACATCTACCTTCTCTGTGGGTGCATCAAGAGAATGCATCCAGATTTAACATTTCATGAAAATAAGACACCTCTCTGTGAAGGCCCAGATTACGCCTTCTGTACCATGTGGTACAAGCCAAACATTACTCCTGAACCTTGCTATGAAGATGAGCTTTATCACTGGATTGATGTGAAGCTCACTGCTCAAGATTTCTATTGTGACTCTGAAGGCAATAGCATGGTCCTGATCCAACTACCTCCAGAACTCAATTACCTGTACCGTCATTGGGATACTGCTATCCCACATATCCCCGTTACCAAGTTAAAAACCAGGTCATGGAATGATCTTGGGCCCATGGCAAAATTATGGGCCACCATGGATGAATCACAGCTACAGGAAAATGGTATTGCCAAATACCCAACAACTGATCTTCTTGAAGCATGGCCACGCCATTTCCTGGAAAAAGAATTTCAAGATCTGGTCATAGTGAATGATTATGACCCAGAAACACCTCATGACTGTTTTGAACAGATAAAAATGGAGACAGTGCACTTACCAACTGTGCATGAGAATCCATTACCAGATCCAGATTTTACCCTGTTTGTGGACGGTTCAAGGTATGCTGATGAAGAAGGAAAATACCATACAGGGTACGCTGTAACCACAACAGATGAAGTTATCAAGTCATCATCTTTACCACCTGCGATGTCTGCACAGGAAGCTGAATTACAAGCCCTGACCTCAGCATGCAAAATTTCCGAAGGAAAACGTGCCAACATCTATACAGATTCAAGATATGCTCTGGGTGTGGCACATGACTTCGGCCTCATTTGGAAGACAAGAGGATTTCTTACCACTGCCGGTACACCAGTCAAACACAGCTCTGCAATCAAGGAGCTAATGGATGCCCTCCTACTCCCTGAAGAAGTGGCCGTTTTGAAAGTCAAGGCACATGGGAAGTTGGATACAGATGAAGCAAAGGGCAACCATTTGGCTGACCAGGCTGCTAAGCAAGCAGCCAGAGATTTGCAGGAAGTGGATGAAGAAGTGTCCGGACAAGAAGAAGAAGTTCCTATTTTTACCATGCAAACTCTTCCTACTGACCTAAGAATTTTGCGAGAACAGCAAGCTGCAATTACCCCCGAAGAAATCCAGAAATGGAAGAAGAAAGGAGCTGTCCTAAAGGACGGAATATACTACAACAACTTCAAATTCTGCCTTCCGAAAAATTTATATCCAGCAGTTGTCCAATGGGCACATGGACCTGCACATTTGTCAAAAGACCTAATGGCCGCCCTCATACAAAAGTATTATGAAGCACCTGGAATCACAACATTGATCAACAGCTTCTGTAGGGCCTGTGTCATTTGTGCAAAATGCAATCCAGGAAAACCAATCAAGGTGCCTTCAAAACACCTGGCAAAACCCATGTACCCATTCCAGAGAATTCAAATTGACCATATCCAAATGCCCAAGAGTGGGCCTCATGAATATGCACTAGTCATAGTGGACATGTTCTCAGGCTGGCCAGAGGCCTACCCAGTGGCCAATATCACTGCAAAAACAACCGCAAGACGCCTACTTACAGACATTGTATGTAGATTCGGACTTCCAGAAGTCATTGAAAGTGATCAGGGTCCAGCTTTTACAGCAACAGTGACTAAAGAAATTTGGACTGCTCTGGGGGTGACCCTAGCCTTTCACACCCCTTACCACCCACAAAGTAGTGGTAAAGTAGAGCACATGAACGGCACTTTAAAAGCCAGAATGTTAAAAATGTCACAAGAAACAAAGATGCCCTGGCCAGAAAGCCTGTCGATAGCTTTATTCAGCGTTAGGCACACACCTAGAGGGAAGCACTCATTATCCCCATATGAGATTCTATTTGGGACAGCACCCAGACTAGGTTGTTATTATCCGCAACAGTTACAGCTTCAATCAGATGTTTTAGTAGACTATGTAACTGAACTTGCAAGTGCCTTAAACAAAATACATGCCCAAGTTTTCTCTTCAATTCCAGATCCCGATTTGGATACAGGTACCCACAACCTGCTTCCCGGAGATTGGGTTCTGGTCAAGAAATTTGTGCGGAAAAATACCCTGGAACCAAGATTTGACGGTCCATTCCAAGTTCTCTTGATCACCGCAACCTCCGTCAAATTGGCCGGCAGGCCACATTGGATCCACGCTTCCCACTGCAAGAAGTCTCCTGCCCCAGAGGAAGCAGATACCGCACAACCATGTACCTCTGGTACATCATCTCCTTAATTAGTCTAATTAAGGCCCAGCAAGTAGCCATCACCAAAGATGTTAGTGGGTATACCTTCTGGTATAATTCATCATGTACCCACGTGGCTACTTATACCTTTGATTATTGTGACATCGTAGAATGCCCATTCCCTACATCACAAATTCAGAATATCTATAGAGATATCCCTCATGCAAAAGATCCATATGTTTGTGTAGTTGACAAACAATGGGGGCACAATTGTGACCATTGGGGGGCGGCGGGATGGAATGCCGGGCCTGCCTGGGGTTACAAACCAAAAAGTGCCTTATCTAAAGTAGATGACCATGGTAGATCCCTTCTACAGAGAATGACTTTGAGAAAGCCTGGGGGGGGGGGGGTACACCAATGAAATTAATCCTCAATATTGTCAGGATCGGGACAGGGATCCAACACGCAGAGTACAAACAGTAGCCAGATACGTATACCGGACCTTAGAATGGCCGGACTAACGTAAGTAGTACAGTATAGAATGGTCAAAGACAAGCCGAGGTCGAGGGTAACAGAAGACAGGTAAGCGAGAGACAAGCCGAATCAAGGGTAACAGAGATAAGCAGAGTAAGGTAAACAAGCCGGGTCAAAACCAAAAGGGATAATAGAATACACAAGCACTGAGTGACTAGAACAAGCTAGAACCACGACAGGGCAATGAGCTAATGAAAGAAGCTCTGTTAAATACCCTGTTCAGAGCAGTAACCACGCCTCCAAGGCGTCCTGATTGGTCCTGCAGCCATTGACTGACAGGTTGTTCCGGGGGAGTGTCCTGATGACTACTTCCTGCCTAGATGCTGTAAAAGGCAGTCACTCCCTCGCGGCTGGCCTAGCATGACCGGATAGACCGCGGGGAAGGGAGCCATCAGACCGTCTGGATGGAGGAACAGCTAAGTCTCTACCTCTTTCGGAGGTAGAGACCACAGGTACCCTGACAGTACCCCCCCTCTCAGATACGCCCACCGGGCGGAATGAACCGGGACGAGATGGGAAGCGAGAGTGATACGCCCTGCGGAGACGGGGAGCATGAACATCCTCCTGAGGTACCCAACTCCTCTCCTCAGGACCATATCCCTTCCAATCAACCAGATATTGTACTCTCCCCCGGGAGATTCGAGAATCAATAATAGAGTTAACCTCATACTCCTCCTGACCCTCCACCTGAACGGGGCGAGGAGGGGCTATTGTGGAGGAAAATCTGTTACATATGAGTGCTTTCAGCAATGAAACGTGAAACGAGTTCGGGATGCGTAAGGTATTGGGAAGAGCTAAACGATACGCAACTGGATTGATACGGGTCAGCACCCTGTAGGGTCCAATATAACGAGGAGCGAACTTCATGGAGGGCACTTTTAAACGGATGTTCCTCGTGCTCAGCCATACTCTATCACCTGGAACAAACACCGGAGCCGCCCTTCTACGTTTATCAGCGTGTTTCTTAACCAGCATAGAATTGTGCAGAAGAATCTGTCGAGTCTGATCCCACAACTTCCTCAAATTGGCAACATGAACATCAACCGACGGCACCCCCTGGGAAGAAGAAGCCGAAGGGAGAATAGATGGATGAAAGCCATAATTCATGAAGAAGGGGCTTGAATGAGTAGAATCGCAAACGAGATTGTTGTGTGCAAACTCCGCCCAAGGAATCAAACCGACCCAATCATCCTGGTGTTCAGAAACAAAGCATCGTAAATATTGTTCGATTTTCTGGTTGGTACGTTCAGCAGCTCCGTTAGACTGAGGATGATAGGCAGAAGAAAAGTTTAATTTAATACCAAGTTGAGAGCAGAAGGACCTCCAAAAGCGGGAAACAAATTGGGAGCCTCTGTCCGATACAATTTGAGAGGGTATCCCATGTAGGCGAAAAATCTCCTTGGCGAATATCTCTGCCAATTCGGGAGAAGACGGGAGTTTAGGCAGGGGAATGAAGTGTGCCATCTTAGTAAACCTGTCAACCATGGTGAGGATAACAGTCTGTCTTTTAGAGATAGGTAGATCGACAATAAAGTCCATGGCCAAACAGGACCATGGTTTTTCTGGAACCTCCAAGGGGTGCAGGAATCCACATGGAAGCGTATGGGGTTGTTTGGTTTTAGTACAAACTTCACATGCAGCGATGAACTCCTCAATATCCCTCCGCAAAGCAGGCCACCAGAAGTCCTTAGAGATCAACGCGTAAGTTTTGCGAATACCAGGATGTCCCGCCATCTTGCTATTATGTAAACACTGTAAAAGTTCCAGTTGAAGAGCAGGAGGAACGAAATGACGGCCCGCAGGAGTCTGTTTAGGTGCTAGATGTTGCAACTTAATGATCTCGGCCAGTAATGGAGAATGAATCCTGAGATTCGTATTAGCAATGATATTGCATTTCGGAACTATAGAAGAAAGAACTGGTTCAGGTACAGTAGAAGGTTCATATTGGCGAGATAATGCATCGGCTTTAGAGTTTTTAGAACCAGGTCTGTAAGTCAGTACATAATTGAAGTGAGTAAGGAATAAGGACCAACGAGCTTGTCTAGAGGATAAGCGCTTAGCCTCCCCAATATAGGACAAGTTCTTGTGGTCCGTCAAAATCGTAATAGGGTGTAGGGTCCCCTCCAACAAATGTCTCCACTCCTTTAAGGCTTTAATGACTGCTAACAGTTCCCTCTCCCCGATGTCATATCTGCTCTCAGGCCCAGAAAATTTCTTAGAGAAAAAACCACAAGGGTGTAACGGTTTATCCACCCCTAACCTTTGAGACAGAACAGCCCCAACTGCTGTCTCAGAGGCATCGACCTCGAGCAAGAAAGGCAGAGTCGTATCAGGATGGACTAGAATGGGAGCCGAGGCAAAAAGTTCCTTGAGAGTCTTGAAAGCACCAAGAGCTTCCTTAGACCAGAACTTAGTATCAGCCCCTTGTTTGGTCATATTGGTAATAGGCGCAATGATAGAGGAGTATCCTTTAATGAAGCGCCTATAGTAGTTGGAAAAACCAATAAACCTTTGGATAGCCTTGAGTCCTTTGGGCAAGGGCCAGTCTAAAATAGATTGGAGTTTTACAGGATTCATTTTAAAACCCTCCCCAGAAATCACGTATCCAAGAAAGTCTACCTGAGACTGATCAAAACTGCACTTTTCCAATTTGCAATATAGACCATGTTGCAGCAGCTTGTGTAATACCTTTCTGACCTGTCTATGGTGAGTCTCAATCTCCTTAGAGTGTATTAGTATGTCGTCCAGGTAAACAATAACACAATCATGCTGAAACTCCCTAAGTACCTCATTAATCAAATCTTGAAATACTGCAGGAGCATTGCATAGTCCAAATGGCATAACAGTGTATTCGTAATGGCCATACCGGGTATTGAATGCCGTCATCCACTCGTGACCTTGCTGGATTCTCACCAAATTGTAAGCCCCTCTGAGATCTAACTTGGTGAAGATTTTGGAGCCCTTAAGACGATCAAATAACTCGGTAATCAGTGGGATAGGATAGGCATTTCTGACAGTTATTTTATTCAAGCCTCGGTAATCGATACAAGGTCTCAGCGTGCCATCCTTCTTCTTAATGAAAAAGAACCCAGCCCCGGCCGGAGAAGAAGACCTCCTGATGAATCCCTTTTCTAAATTCTCCCGAATATACTCCTCTAGAACCGAGTTTTCCTGAACAGACAAAGGATATACATGGCCCCTCGGAGGCATAGTGCCGGGTAGCAGCTTAATCTTACAGTCAAATGACCTGTGTGGAGGCAAAGAATCGGCATTCTTCTTGTCAAACACTGCCCTTAAGTCTAGGTAAAGGTCTGGTATTTGTCTTTCTGTGGACTGAGTAGGATTCTCCGGTATGTTAATATTAGCTAATGGAGAAACCTTGCACAAACACCGATCCTGGCAGCCCTGGCCCCACGAGAGTATCTCTCCTAACTCCCAATCGATAATAGGGTTATGTTTTTTCAACCATGGGTACCCCAGAACTATGGGAACGGAAGGAGACGAAATGAGCAGAAGAGATAAATTCTCCACGTGTAGGATACCAACATTTAAATCAATGGGTACGGTCTCACGAAAGATAACAGGGTCTAGTAGTGGTCTACCATCTATGGCCTCAACGGCCAAAGGTGTCTCCCTTAGCTGGGATGGAAAATTGTTCTTACTAGCAAAGGCTTGGTCGATAAAATTCTCAGCAGCACCGGAATCTATCAATGCCATAGCCCTTACTACTTCCTTCCCCCAAGTTAAGGAAACTGGTAGCAGAAGCCTGTGATCCTTATAATTAGGAGTAGAGGACAAAATAGAAACACCCAAGGCCTGTCCTCTAGAGGGACTTAGGTGCGAGCGTTTCCCGGGCGGTTAGAACAGTTCGAGAGTAAATGACCCTTGGCTCCACAATACATACACAAACCCTCTCTTCTCCTGTGCTGTCTTTCCTCCTCAGAGAGGCGGGTATACCCTATCTGCATAGGTTCAGTAAGCAAAGATATCGTGGAGTCAGGACTTGGAAAAGCAGGAGCTAACCTAAAAGAAGGTCTCTGGTTCCTCTCTCGAGTGTTCTGTCTCTCTCTTAGACGTTCATCTATACGAGAGATGAACGAAATTAAATCCTCTAAATTCACAGGGAGTTCTCTGGTAGCAACCTCATCAAGGATTACATCAGATAGGCCATTCAAAAATACATCCATATACGCCTGCTCATTCCACTTGATTTCTGCCGCCAGAGACCTGAACTCTAGTGCATAATCCACCAGTGTTCGGTTCTCCTGTCTCAGGCGCAACAGTAATCTGGCTGCATTAACCTTTCTACCTGGAGGGTCAAATGTTCTTCTAAAAGCAGCTACAAATGCGTTATAGTTATAAACTAATGGGTTATCGTTCTCCCATAGTGGGTTGGCCCATCTCAGAGCTTTTTCAATGAGTAGGGTGATAATAAATCCTACTTTTGCCCTATCTGTAGGATAAGAGCGAGGTTGCAATTCAAAGTGGATACTAATTTGGTTTAAAAACCCACGACACTTCTCAGGAGCCCCACCATAGCGTACTGGGGGGGTAATGCGAGAAGAAGCACCCACTGTGGTTACCTCTAGACCTGAACAGACAGGAGAAACAGGGGTATTACGTATCTCCTCTGGTGGGTTATTGGCACAAGCTAATAAAGCCTGTAGCGCAAGCGCCATCTGATCCATTCTGTGATCCATGGCTTCAAACCTAGGATCAGGAGCAGCCAGCTGACTGTTTGTACTTGCAGGATCCATTGGCCCTGTCGTAATGTCAGGATCGGGACAGGGATCCAACACGCAGAGTACAAACAGTAGCCAGATACGTATACCGGACCTTAGAATGGCCGGACTAACGTAAGTAGTACAGTATAGAATGGTCAAAGACAAGCCGAGGTCGAGGGTAACAGAAGACAGGTAAGCGAGAGACAAGCCGAATCAAGGGTAACAGAGATAAGCAGAGTAAGGTAAACAAGCCGGGTCAAAACCAAAAGGGATAATAGAATACACAAGCACTGAGTGACTAGAACAAGCTAGAACCACGACAGGGCAATGAGCTAATGAAAGAAGCTCTGTTAAATACCCTGAATAAAATATAGGAAATGGAAATAATATTAGAAAAAAGTGGATATACCTGAATAAAACCTCTTTCTTGCAACCTTAACCTTGATATAAGATTCCTTAAAAGTATAAACACAAAAAATATCTCATAGTATAAAACTGTATTATACACGGTAAAATATATGCATAAAATCTATCCCACTCACACTTTCTAGAGCCAAAAGATTTTAGCTCAGTTCTGGCGCCTGTAGGGTCCGTAAAGGCGACCCTCTCCCTTCTTGGGAACCTTTGTTCTTCCTTTTTCAATCTAAGATATAGAACATATATAGTGCAGTACCTTTGATAATAATTTCTTGAAATGTGTAAAGTATAAGGTGGGGTACTCACAAACCCAGAGCCCTCAATCCAGGCTCAATGGGACAGCATATGTGGTTAAGGACCACAATCCTTCTTTCTTGTAGCAGGAAGAAATTTTTGCCAAATAGTGTCTTGGTAAAAATATTTATTAAACTATCACTTTAAGAAAATATTTAAAAGTATAAAACAATATCTATACAAATATAACTATATAGGCAAAAATCAAAAAAGTCCAATAATTACAGTCTTTTCATATTCCAGGACGCGTTTCGCCAAATTGGCTTCCTCAGCTGGATCGAAAAAAAGTCTTTGTTGAAGATCCTTGGACCAGTTCCTGCTTTTATACCCTTCTTCTTCTTCTAATTGCTGCTGTATGGGCTTTACACTTTCGCGGGCTATCACCATGGTGACCGTGATGCCCTGCGCGTCAAGCCTCTCTCTCGTGTTTGCTTCCGTGTTCGTCACTTCCGGTATGACGTCTTTCCGGTTTTGCGTGCGTTTCAGCTTGCGGTTCATTCACGGGCATTTCCGGGTCGGCATGATTATGAAAGAAGAGAGGGAGAATATATCCCGTAAAAGTTCAGACGTGCTCTCTTTTTCTCTATATGACTTACATTGATCTATAGATCTTTAGATCAGTGTTTAAAGTCACAAGTTTTATACTAAAAGTTGCAAGCATTCAATCGAAATAAGCCATTACAACTACTTCACATTTATTTTTCTTAAAATTATATAGTACTAGAAATGGATAAATGCTAGGCATAAGAGGAATTCATCATAGGTAAAAGTAAATCATTTCAGGTGCTAAAATGTCGTTTTCTTAAAAGGTAATAACACTAAAATTATACAAATAAAATGGGCACAAATACATATATATTAAAACAAACCACTTAAGGTGCTTAGGATTTAGTTAAAATTATATAGTGCTAAAACTACCCAAAATAAACCACTTAAAATGCTCTGCATCAATAAGGGTGAGACTTAGAATAGTCGGTCATAGTTGAGAAGCTATTAATCCATAAGATGTGAATCAGTCAAAGGTGAGAAGTTATTGATATAGAGAAATTATATCATCTAAAAAGGTGGACTTGACTAGTAGAGTGCTGTAAGACTTAATAAATTGCTAAAAATATGGTTATAAGATCCAGTAGTGTATGTATATACATAAAAATCCGTCTATATAAAAGAGTCCATAATATAGTAAATGAAGTTGGGAGGGACAAAAAAGTTATAGGTCTATTTGAGAAAATGGCACATCTCAAAATCTGCATTCAGCCCGTTTGGGATGAGAGTATTTAATTAAAAAATCCACTCCATTTCTTGTTTGCTCATTTTTGTATCGAAATTGCCTCCTCTCCAGTCTTTTTCTACTTTTTTTATACCTAGGAATCTCGTGTTTTTAAACTCGCAGTTATGAACAGATTTGTAGTGTAAAGAGACACTATGATTCTCGAATCTTTTTGTAATATTCCGCCCATGTTCCTCTATTCTGATGTGTAAGGCTCTGGTGGTTTTGCCCACATAAAATAAGCCACACGGGCATATGAGTGCATAAATCAGGTTATTCGAGTGGCAAGTTAAAAGGTCTTTGATGGGATATTCTGCACCATCTTTGTTTGTGAAGGATTTTATGTGTCTTTTTTTATTCATAGATCTTTTACAGGCCAGGCATTGGCCACAGCCAAAGAATCCTTTTTCGGAATTAAAAAAGGAATTCTCTATTCTTTTTTTCTTTTTTATGAAACTTGATGTTAGGGTGGTGCGTAGGTTATTTACCCCTCTATGTATGAACCTAGGTTTATCTGGAAGAAATGTTTGTGCAATGGGGTCCTGTAATAAACAAAAAACAAAGATGGTGCAGAATATCCCATCAAAGACCTTTTAACTTGCCACTCGAATAACCTGATTTATGCACTCATATGCCCGTGTGGCTTATTTTATGTGGGCAAAACCACCAGAGCCTTACACATCAGAATAGAGGAACATGGGCGGAATATTACAAAAGGATTCGAGAATCATAGTGTCTCTTTACACTAGAAATCTGTTCATAACTGCGAGTTTAAAAACACGAGATTCCTAGGTATAAAAAAAGTAGAAAAAGACTGGAGAGGAGGCAATTTCGATACAAAAATGAGCAAACAAGAAATGGAGTGGATTTTTAAATTAAATACTCTCATCCCAAACGGGCTGAATGCAGATTTTGAGATGTGCCATTTTCTCAAATAGACCTATAACTTTTTTGTCCCTCCCAACTTCATTTACTATATTATGGACTCTTTTATATAGACGGATTTTTATGTATATACATACACTACTGGATCTTATAACCATATTTTTAGCAATTTATTAAGTCTTACAGCACTCTACTAGTCAAGTCCACCTTTTTAGATGATATAATTTCTCTATATCAATAACTTCTCACCTTTGACTGATTCACATCTTATGGATTAATAGCTTCTCAACTATGACCGACTATTCTAAGTCTCACCCTTATTGATGCAGAGCATTTTAAGTGGTTTATTTTGGGTAGTTTTAGCACTATATAATTTTAACTAAATCCTAAGCACCTTAAGTGGTTTGTTTTAATATATATGTATTTGTGCCCATTTTATTTGTATAATTTTAGTGTTATTACCTTTTAAGAAAACGACATTTTAGCACCTGAAATGATTTACTTTTACCTATGATGAATTCCTCTTATGCCTAGCATTTATCCATTTCTAGTACTATATAATTTTAAGAAAAATAAATGTGAAGTAGTTGTAATGGCTTATTTCGATTGAATGCTTGCAACTTTTAGTATAAAACTTGTGACTTTAAACACTGATCTAAAGATCTATAGATCAATGTAAGTCATATAGAGAAAAAGAGAGCATGTCTGAACTTTTACGGGATATATTCTCCCTCTCTTCTTTCATAATCATGCCGACCCGGAAATGCCCGTGAATGAACCGCAAGCTGAAACGCACGCAAAACCGGAAAGACGTCATACCGGAAGTGACGAACACGGAAGCAAACACGAGAGAGAGGCTTGACGCGCAGGGCATCACGGTCACCATGGTGATAGCCCGCGAAAGTGTAAAGCCCATACAGCAGCAATTAGAAGAAGAAGAAGGGTATAAAAGCAGGAACTGGTCCAAGGATCTTCAACAAAGACTTTTTTTCGATCCAGCTGAGGAAGCCAATTTGGCGAAACGCGTCCTGGAATATGAAAAGACTGTAATTATTGGACTTTTTTGATTTTTGCCTATATAGTTATATTTGTATAGATATTGTTTTATACTTTTAAATATTTTCTTAAAGTGATAGTTTAATAAATATTTTTACCAAGACACTATTTGGCAAAAATTTCTTCCTGCTACAAGAAAGAAGGATTGTGGTCCTTAACCACATATGCTGTCCCATTGAGCCTGGATTGAGGGCTCTGGGTTTGTGAGTACCCCACCTTATACTTTACACATTTCAAGAAATTATTATCAAAGGTACTGCACTATATATGTTCTATATCTTAGATTGAAAAAGGAAGAACAAAGGTTCCCAAGAAGGGAGAGGGTCGCCTTTACGGACCCTACAGGCGCCAGAACTGAGCTAAAATCTTTTGGCTCTAGAAAGTGTGAGTGGGATAGATTTTATGCATATATTTTACCGTGTATAATACAGTTTTATACTATGAGATATTTTTTGTGTTTATACTTTTAAGGAATCTTATATCAAGGTTAAGGTTGCAAGAAAGAGGTTTTATTCAGGTATATCCACTTTTTTCTAATATTATTTCCATTTCCTATATTTTATTCAATATATAGCGCTTCACCATCACCCCACATTTTTATTCGTTTGTTTTAAAGATAAGATTTTGGTGTTACAGCAGCTTGAAGTATATCACATTACACCTAATTGGTATATATGATCTTTGGTGTTTCACATTAGCGCTGGTACATCCCCCCCTTTTCTGTTAAATACCCTGTTCAGAGCAGTAACCACGCCTCCAAGGCGTCCTGATTGGTCCTGCAGCCATTGACTGACAGGTTGTTCCGGGGGAGTGTCCTGATGACTACTTCCTGCCTAGATGCTGTAAAAGGCAGTCACTCCCTCGCGGCCGGCCTAGCATGACCGGATAGACCGCGGGGAAGGGAGCCATCAGACCGTCTGGATGGAGGAACAGCTAAGTCTCTACCTCTTTCGGAGGTAGAGACCACAGGTACCCTGACAAATATTGAGCATCCAAGTCCAACAGATGCAGACCAATATGTAATGGGAATGTATTGGAAAAAGGGTTCCTATCACAAATTAGGGCATTTCTACCTCAAAGATATGTGCAACTCTTCTGAGTGGCAAGGGGCCACCCATATGGTCCCTAATCCATTAAAACCACACATCCAGACCTTTCAAGACATGATGGCCATTGCTAACCCCACCTTTGAAGATACCATGGCCGCTGAAACAGGTTTTAATGATGTTAATCTATGGTTAGAATGGATGAAATATAATGCCAATAAGCATAACAAGACCGCATGCTATGTGTGTGGCGGTGCCCGGCCTCATCTGGGCACCGTGCCTTTAACCCTGCCAGTAGATATAGAAGAATGTGTTTTGAGTCTTTTTGCCTATTACTACGATTTCAACAGGTCCATATGTAAAGCATGGACAGTAGAGTATCCTCTTCTAACCAAGGATGTCAAACCCCCAGATGGTATTACAGTATATAAAGGTAATTACACTTGTTATGCTAATTATGATGGAATTGGTAGATTCTTGGGTAACTTCTCTAAGGGGTATTGTGCTACCTACAGAAATGTCTCCATGAACTTGTTGCAGTTTCATACTAGGTCATTAGGGGATATTTACTGGTTGTGTGGGGATTTACAGCTTAGAGCCAGAATGGACAAAGAATGGTGGGGGGAGTGTACTTTGGCTAAAGCCATCATGCCCATACACATTATCTCTGACACACACCTCAACACCCATGAGTCCAGTCACACTAAGGTTAAGCGCGAAGCCCCAGTAAAAGGAAGTTTTGATCCTCACATTTATATTGATGCCATTGGGGTGCCTAGGGGGGTGCCCAATGAATTTAAAGCAAGAGATGAAGTTGCCGCAGGATTTGAATCACTTTTTACCATAGTTACCGCAAACAAGAATTTAAATTGAATAAATTACATTTATTATAACCAACAGTGCTTTGTTAATTACACCAGAGATGCCCTCCAGGGATTAGCCGAACAGTTGCAGGCCACATCCCAAATGGCCTTCCAGAATAGAATGGCCTTAGATATGATTCTAGCCGAAAAAGGAGGAGTATGTAAAATTTTGCCCGACACCATTACATGTTGTACCTACATCCCAGAAAACACAGGCCCTAATGGTAAAGTTACCTTAGCCATAGAAAAATTGAATGAGCTCTCTGAAGAGTTAAAAAAGGAATTCTGGGATAAAAGATCCCTGGGAAAGATGGTTTGGTTGGATGACAGGATGGCAAAAGGCTTTAATGCATATTGGTATAGCAATACTAATTTTTCTTTTCATCTTTGCTCTTCTCTTTTGTTGTGTCCTCCCTTGTCTGAGAAAATCCCTCATGAAGACTGTTGACCAAGCGGCACCCACTTTCACACATCTCGAAGTTGATGACCAAGATTTCCAAGATCTCAACTCACCCTGTTTACCGCTGCAAACTATCCCTTTTGTTGATAAAGTGCGAGAATTCTAGGAAGGGACCAGCTTAGGGACAGCATCTGTCAGTGAATGGTAAAGGCCCCGTGTGGAGAAGTGGTGGGCAAGCCACCATGGGCCACCCATGGGAGTGAAGTGTTCGAGAGCCATACTGACGATGAGTTAGCCTATTAGGTTCAGAATCAGGGACAGAATTGCACTTTGCATTAACATCTAGCTAGCGGCCACGGGGTTTCTGTGCCTTTGGGCTAACACGTCTTCTGGTATTAACAAATAAAGTTTTATCTCTTAGAATCTAACATTTCATAGGGGGGACTGATGTAGAATTATTAAAAATCTTTATTGAACTTGTATTGAATTATTGTACTAACTCCATTTTAACCTCACACTGTGACAAACCCTCCATTTTGTCTACATAACCTGACTTCTCCATTTTAAACCTACATTACATGACAGAATTTCCCAGCACATTTAATACAATGAACAGAGACTGTATTTTCTATAAAGACATGACTGACTCAGGAACTGCTGAATTTCCCTATAACTTGCAACAAAGTATAGCCAAGGCCATGAGAACACTGTACTAATGAAATGTTCTATTCATAAGAGAACCTTGCACCCGACCACAAGACCTGACATCACTGACTGTGTAAAATGACGCTCAAGCCCCCCTTTCCACCGAGTAAACCTCATGCTAGGGAAGATGGCGCTTGAGCCCTCTGTCCCCACCCGTGTCCAGAACAATACCACCTATCGGTGGGTGGACACTTAGCTAACCACTTCGTTTTTGAGCCAATTAATTATATTGATAGGTGGACACTAACCCAAACACTTAACAATTAATCCAATTAATGATGTTTATTTACTGATATCTTGATAATCAATGATGACGCAAAATGCCTCTTAAAAGGGCCTGCAAGCCCGCTCTTGCTTCACTTGCCAATAAATTTCCTCAAAGTTATTTTAACCTGAACTCCGTGTGTCAGTCTGAATTACTTCAGCGTATATACGCAATTTAATTTTCTCTAATTTGGACAGGAACAGATAGACATTTAAACATCTTTGTTTATTGCTAAAAAATACCATAACACCAGCTGCACAAGAGGAAGGGGGCTGGGGCCCCACTCCACCTCACACAGGGGTGATAAGTCTCTCGCTCCAGCCACTAGCTACAACGCTTTGCTATCACTCCCCTATCAAAGAAGAACAAACACAAAGGGTAGATCCCTTTATTTGGGTCGATTGCGAGGCTCACCCTAGCGAGGGCCCAGACTACCAGGGGCACCCCTGTAGGAATAGTGGGAAGCAGTGGGCACTTTTACTACGACTGGACCATAAACTGCTATATGTATACTATTGTATCCCCAATTGTTTTCTATCTTGTTCAAACGATAATACGTTAAAATAAAGAATGTCAAAAAAAAATGTGGATAGGGAAATCACTTAAAAATAACATAAAAATAAAAAATACAGCTGAGCCATAAAATAGCACTAGATGGAATCTTTTATTTTAGCTTTGGAAGAACAATAATCAAAATCTAAAGCGCGCACAGCTGCTACAGCGAATGTCACATCCTGTTCCAAGTTGCGGATCAGTCTGGTGATGGCTTCTGGTATCACATACTCTGTTTACTGAAGCTGCATCAGGGTCCTGGTATGTGGCCGCACAAACGCTGGTGCTCAACACCAGGGGGCATGCGGTTACCCTGTACCAGACCCTGCTAATCCATTCCACACTGTGACTCCTAACTTCAACATCAGGCATACTGGGTCCCGGTCGTCCGACCGCCGCGCAGACAGTATCTGGGTCCTGGTCACATGACTGCCCACCTCACTGTGAAACTACAAATGGATCGTTATATCTGGTACAAACCCGAACTTTGCAGTTTGGGTTTGCTCAAGTCTATTATGGATCCTTTGATCACTACATGTATTACTTGGATAACTGGTAATTATTGAGCTAATACATGCCGACGAGCACTAGGGGACGGCCGCTCCGCTTTTGCACCCTGCTCCCTCTTATGCTGTGCTGGTGCCTCTGTCTCCAAACTGCACACGTCACTCGCATGACCTTTATTCCATGTGGGGTCTAGGACCTCATCATCTTCCACCCACTCCTCAACCCTGCCCTCCTTGCTGCTATGCACACTGCAGAAAGCCACAGCAGTTGGCACCTGTGTGTTTCCAGCATGTAAAGTCTGCAAAGGACATATGGAAATTGTTTTAGAATTTCCTCCAGGCAACAGTTTTCCCTATAAACTGACCTCTCAGTTTGACTTGTGAGGGTATTGCCCCAGAATTACAATATTGTTGAAGTACCTCTTAGCTTTTGATCACTGGTTTAAATATAGCAGCTTGTTATCTGGCAGTTTCTAGTGTAGAAAATATCAATCTGTTTTCTATCACTTAGATCTGTGTAACAAGTGTTGTAGGTGTGAAACAATATTACAAGTGATCAATGTAGTAAATTCGAATAAAAGTTATGCTTCGATTTAACTCTCAGATATGAAGTGAACACCCCAAATATACTATTTAGCGCCAAAAAAAAAGACTTTTTAAAACTCAAATGTAAGCAGCAGATTAGCAGCAAAACAATTAGAATGTTTACAAGTGCACAGTAAGCACACTATTAGACGTTTCGATTTGACCCTCAGATATGAAGAACAGGCCCCAAAATGTACTATTTAGCAGATTAGCAGCAAAACAATTAGAATGTTTACAACTGCGCTGTATCCACAGTATTAGACGTGCACCCCACTAGAATACTATTTACCAGTTTAGGACCCTAAAAAGTTTTAAAACTGCAATGTGACAGCAGTATTTGACACTTCTATTTGACTCTCAGATATGAAGTGCACCCCCCTAATGAACTACCCCACTAATGTACTATTTCGCACCAAAAAAATTTACTTTTTAAAACTCCGATGTAACTGCGGTATTGGAAGCTTCTATTTGACTCTCAGATATGAAGTGCACCCCACCCCACTAATGTACTAGTCTGCAGAATTCTTTCCTAAGCTGTCCCTATCAGCGGCAGCATCCTCTCCCTACATTAATAAGACCGCATGTGAGTTTGGCGCTACGTGACTCCAGCTTATATGTAGAGGCTGGGTCACATGCTGCACTGGCCAATCACAGCCATGCCATTAGTAGGCATGGCTGTGATGGCTTCTAAGGGCACACAAGTCAAACGCTTGTTGATTGGCTGCCCTGCACTGAAATCGCCAAACACCGAACTCCAACCCGAACATACAGTGATATGTCCGTATTCGGGTCCGGGGTCCAAAAAACCCAATGTTTGGTACGAACTCAAACTTTTCAGTTCAGGTTCGCTCAACTCTAGTGCTGACAACAAAATCACACAAAAATAAAAAATGGAAATCACATTTTTCAACCCATAGTGGTCTGGATTTGGAGTTACACTCAAAATTAAAGCTGATCCAACTTTGATGTAATGTCCTTAAAACAAGTCAAAATGAGGCTCAGTAGTGTGTGTGGCCTCCACGTGCCTGTATGACCTCCCTACAACGCCTGTGCATGCTCCTTATGAGGTGGCGGATGGTCTCCTGAGGGATCTCCTCCCAGACCTGGACTAAAGCATCTGCCAACTCCTGGACAGTCTGTGGTGCAATGTGACATTGGTGGATGGAGCGAGACATGACTTCCCAGATGTGCTTAATTGGATTCAGGTCTGGGGAATGGGCGGGCCAGTCCATAGCAACAATGTCATAGCATCTGACACACTCCAGCCACATGAGGTCTAGCATTGTCTTGCATTAGGAGGAACCCAGGGCCAACCGCACCAGCATATGGTTCCACAAGGGGTCTGAAGATCTCATCTCGGTACCTAATGGCAGTCAGGCTACCTCTGGCGAGCACATGGAGGGCTGTGCGGCCCCCCAAAGAAAGCCACCCCACACCATTACTGACCAACTGCCAAACCGGTCATGCTGGAGGATGTTGCAGGCAGCAGAACATTCTCCACGGCGTCTCCAGACTCTGTCACATCTGTCACATGTGCTCAGTGTGAACCTGCTTTCATCTGTGAACAGCACAGGGTGCCAGTGGCGAATTTGCCAATCTTGGTGTTCTCTGTCAAATGCCAAACGTCCTGTAAGCACAACCCCCACCTGTGGACGTTGGGCCCTCATACCACCCTCATGGACCAAAACATCAGCCAGGAAGCATAGGAACTGTGCTCATGACCTGCAGAACCACTCCTTTATTAGGGGTGTCTTGCTAATTGAAGCAGACCTTGTTCAAAATCAGCCAACAACCAGCAACACCATCGTTGGACCTTGCATCTACAGGGCAAGATGGTCCAAGGGCTCAGACACGGGAGCCACCCTCACCCTAGTAAAGTTGCACCTGGTCCCTGAAGCAGTGTGAACCGGAAATTCTGAGGCAGTTCGGATAGCAGAGTGAGCTGTCTATCGATTGCCCACTGCCCGGGTACATTTACATTGGGAAGCAGGGTCTGGAATGGTGGAGGTTGCTGGAGCTGCCTGCAGAGGTGTGGCCAAACACTTTTTGTCATTTGGACACCTCCTTCCAACGTTGAAGTTTATGGCTATAGACCACATCCCCCTTCGCATAGGAAGAGATCTTAAGAAACTTTTACTTCAACGGGAAGTCTATTGGATTAAACTTTTAATACTGTCCACCCTAAGGGTCGCAATGAAAAATGTGCCTTATCAGTATTTTTAGGATAATTTCTCTATGTCTATACTTAGCATCTACTACTTATTTCTGGTGTGCTAAACTTTAATGTGACACAATACTTCCAGTATACTCTGTTGACAATATTCTGTCATTATGTGTCCAGCTCAATATACTTAATATATACAATTAAATCATGTTATTTAGTTACTGTTTTCAAATGGTTACTTCATTGCACTGTCACTATGTGTCAAGCCTTGCACCAACTCATTCCTATTGCTATTACCCTGTGATAACTATTCTGTTGAGGGTATGTTGTCTTAACACTAAAACCTTATAGCCACTTAAATACAGTGCCAGTACAAGATATTATTATGTTGACTACTCTGATGCTACTCCCACCACGCCCGTCCCTTAACCCCTTAAGGACCAAACTTCTGGAATAAAAGGGAATCATTACATGTCACACATGTCATGTGTCCCTAAGGGGTTAAACTTGTAGATAAGAAGCATTCTTACTATCAGTCTATTATACTAATAATTTGTTAGCTTTGCGACTCGCCATCTTGTCCTGCAAGTATTTGTTTTTAGTAATTCACTGCTTAGTAACTTTCTTTTTATACAAGCTTTTTACACTACTGAATCAAGTACCCAGGTAACACTGCTGGCTAAGGATGATGAGAGTTGAAGTTGTGTTTGTGATCATGGTAACCGCGAACCATGCATACTGGATGTTGCTAGGCAACCGGTTGGAACACAAACACTCCCCCCTCTCCTTTTAGCCCCAGTTATGCAGATGCAAGGGCAGAGTGGGAGTTAGCCATGGCCAGTTGTGCTACATCCAAACACTGGTTCAGTAAGTGCACTCCAGTGGTGCATACTTAATTTAATTTGATTGTTCAGTTTGTTTTGGAGGGATCTGGAGTATATATTCTCGTGTCTGCACATTTGTTACATGTTACCTGTCCTGATGAAAGCTCCATGTTAGAGCTGAAACATTGATATCTTATATGGTATAAATAAAAGCTAAATTTTACTACTTCAACCAAGTCCCAGGAGTGTGATTGTTTATATATATATATATATATATATATATATATATATATATATATATATATATATATATACACACATATTGCAAGGGCACCATATTGCAAATGTGTGTGTAATATATACACATATATAAATATAAATGTAGTGATATTACATGCCGCCCTACAGGTGTATGGACTGTACCCTCTGATGTCAGCTCTGATAATATTCAGATTATATTGTTATAGACCCAGTAATCAATGTGTTAAAAACACTAAAGCAAGACTCATTCAGACGTACTGTCATATGTGCAGAAAATACGCAATAGCAGTGTTTAGATGCTTTGTTTGCCTTTCTTGAAATACAATGTAGAAAATATAACGTTAGAGCAGTAACTCAGGCAAAGTTGCCAATTTTCAAATCTTATTTTATCATTACCATCTGCCTATGTGTGTTTACTTTCCCAGCATCCAGTATGCATGTAACTTAGTGAAAGATATATAATCCATCGCTTAGCTTCGAAGAGGATATATTCGTATTCTTGGCATCTGCCAAAGAGCAAAGTCTAGGGTGACGAGTGGAAGTAAGGGGGGACATGAGAAGCTGCTATTAAAATGATCGTGGTAGCTGTGGTTTGCAGATGTTTCTCTCTTGAACTAGTCCCAAAGTCACATAACAGCCTGTTTTATGTGGTTAGATTCCTAAAGATAATCTGGTTTTGTAGTACCTTACAGCAGGGGTAGACAACCTTATTGCAAAATATATAGATGATACAGTACTGCAACAGTACTGTATAAAGAGTAGAAACATGACTTGTCACTTTATATCAATTCATATATTAAACTAAAATCTTTTCTTGAGGCAGAATAATTCATAAACATCTACTGTATGCACATAAAACTCCACGTGACCTTTTAGTGAAGAATTAAGAGAATTGGATGTAAATTCAGAAAGCAAACATGCCTGAATGAAAGTGTTCACATACATATTAATTTATAATGGAAGATCATATTTTCATACCCCATACTGTATGGTAAGATCTTCTGTTTAATATTCTTTGTAATTCATGACTTGACAGTCAATTTGAATTTCAAGGTCTCGCATTTGAGGGCAATATAAAGCCATACATGTTTTGGTCTTTATGAGGCTAGTGCAATTTACACTGCTTGCCAACAGCTACTATTTGCCATCTCTCCGTTATTATTTTGTGAAAGGATCTTGGGGAAAAAGTAATATAGCAATTCTGTCTCCCAGTCATCTCTGCTGGGATATTATTACTGGGAGAGAGATTGAATTAATTAAATGTGAGCTACTGCCTGGGAACATCCACTTATGTTAGGCAGACTAAGATAAGTACATCCTGATGATGCTAAGAGATTATTGGGTCACTGAACCTGTTCCGAATATTGTTCATACCTTTAGTCCTAATCCAAAAATATTATATAAATACAGAAATTACTAAATAGAGAAGTATTATGTGTAACAAACCACAAGACCAACAGTCTTTTCTTATAAAATATGGCTACTGTTACAGTTGGGGCAAAGACATTATTTCATTGTTTGTCTAATTTTAAGCAAATGTATATTATGTTATTTTGATCTTGTAGGTTTGGGTAGATATTTTCTGAGTAGCTGAATTGATTGAGTACACATGGCCTAAGGTAATGGTTGCAAACTCAGTTGAAGCATTAAAGTGTGGATCCTAAGAGGATAGCAGCATTGATCAAAACCTTCAGGGCAGAAAAGGATTACAGTGAATTGCAGAGCTATGCAGTTCCCTCTAGCATCATAACAGGCTAGTCACAATCCCAAATACCATAGTATGGATCATATCATGGGTTAATTAATTATAGTCTGAATTTTGACAATAAGGGTGATAAGGTAATTTATAAGTAGAATGGAATAAAAAAGCCTTTGCAAACTTGAGGGACATTGATATAATGTGAACCTTTCAAATAACATTTAAATCTTGAAAATTTCCTTGAAGCCTTAATTTTGGTGTATAGTCTTTCACTTTACAAATACCTCAAAGGCTCAAAGAAGCATTATCAACTAACCTTTTTTCCTGTTTCCCATCAATACTAATTAGAGAGTCTAAAGTTGTATGTCACACTCTGTATATTTCATACAATTGTTTTTTTTTTTTTAGCTTTCACAATGTTTGTTTATAACCTTTATGGAGAGCACAAATCGTATTCAATACTCAAATAATATACCCTTCTACTTTAACAAAGACTTAAAGGACCACTAAAGTCACCCAGATCAATTCATCTCAATTAAAGGGACACTCCAGGCACCCAGACCACTTCTGCCCATTGGAGTGGTCTGGGTGCCAACTCCCACTACCCTTAACCCTGCAAGTGTAATTATTGCAGTTTTCATAAACTGCAATATTTACCTTGCAGGGTTAACTCCTCCTCTAGTGGCTGTCTACTAGACAGAGACTAGAGGGCACTTCCGTGTTTATAGCACACATTCCGTGTGCTATAGCGTCGCTGGACGTCCTCACGCTATGTGAGGACCTTCAGCGTCGCTGAAATCCCCATAGGAATACATTGAAAGCATTTTTCAAGGGGGGAGGAGCGATGACGTAGGACGCATGCACAGGAGTGTACGTCCACGAGCGCGGCGATGCTGATGCCCTGAAGGAGTGAGCGTGTAGAGGAGACCCGCTGGACCCGCTAGACTGAGGTCAGCTTGTAGCTAACAGCCTGGAGTAAACACTCCATCCAGCAAACCCCCCAACACCCTATACACCACGCGAAGTGGAAATCGCAAAACCAGAGCCTGCCTGCCAGCCCTGGAAAGAGGAAAGGGAGTGATTGAGACAGAGGAGGAGCCGGTGCCGGTGAGAGTGTCGGGTGGGTCCCAGGTGGACTTAACCGATGCACTTTTTATTTTTTTGCCCCTTCTTTCCCTCCTTTCAATTGTACGTGCTTTATATATAAAGTTTAATATTGAAAGAAAAAGCAAGAAAAAAAAGGCAAATAATGGCAATTAAAGTGGCAAGCAATTAAAAGGAAAAAAAAAAGGAAAAAATAACTAAATAAATAAAGGCGGAAGAAAATGAAAGGGTGAAAAGGGTGACGGGTGGTGAAATAATAGAAGGACATAAAGGAATGTCAAGAAATAAAAAAAAGAGAAAGAAAGAAAAAAGGATACATAAAAAGCAGTTGGCAAACTTGATATTAATTGAATGCCTGCTAAAGAAACAAGGAAATGAAGAAGAGCTTATAAATGTGTGTGGAAAAGTGGCTGTTGCCAAATAGAATTTGGACACCCCTTAAAGGGATCATCATTCAAGGCTAAAAATCTTGTTTAGGTGGTTCATTTTTATTTGTTTGGTTGTTTTCCTTTTCGTATTGGTCCATCCTTATAAATGCTCAGAGCCTCTGAAGTTATTAAAAGAGGAAAAGAAGAAAAGATAAGGGAGGAGAAGGAAAAGTGGATAATGACCAGAGATAAGAACAAAAGCTAGACCCAAATCCAAGCAATTATTTAATTAATCATAATATAAACAGCTATAAAGCATAGCATTGGAAGAAGTACTAAAGTCACAATCCAGCGGGAAGAAACTCGAAAAGGGAAAAGAGTAGTGATGTTGCGAACCCGAAATTTTCGATTCGCGAACGGCGAACGGGAACTTCCGCAAACGTTCGCGAACGGGGCGAACCGCCATTGACTTCAATGGGCAGGCGAATTTTAAAACCCACAGGGACTCTTTCTGACCACAAAAGTGATGGAAAAGTTGTTTCAAGGGGACTAACACCTTGACTGTGGCATGCCGGAGGGGGATCCATGGCAAAACTCCCATGGAAAATTACACAGTTGATGCAGAGTCTGGTTTTAATACATAAAGCGCAGAAATCACCTAACATTCCTAAATCGCAATGGATATGGATTGACACCTGACATATGACATTTTGACACCTTGACATATGGATTGACACCTGTCCTCAGAGCCCCTGATGCACACGGACACAGAGCAGAATAGGGACTGTTCCCCTTACTTGGTCACTTGGCAGGTATGGATTGACACCGGTCCCCAAAGCCCCTGATACACACTGACACAGAGCAGAATAGGGACTGTTCCCCCTAAATAGGGTCACTTGGCAGATATGGATTGACACCTATCCTAAGGATCCCTGATACACACTGACACAGAGCAGAATGGGTAATATTAACTAAATGCCAAACATTGTTATACAGGGGAATATTCAGTAAATAAGGATAAGGTGGGGGACCTACTGTCCTCCCCCCCGGCCCCCACCCCTGCGCGGTGGGTGGGGGGCATAAATCACAATGGGGGGAACCTACTGATAGGAGTGGTGTACTATTCTTATCAGTTTAATACCTGTTGCGTCTCCTATCAGTGGACGTGTATATGGCAGCGATTTTAGGAACCGCACACCTGGGACCCGAGCAAGGTCACCTCATTCAACAGGCTACAACATTTGTCCCTGGAAAACTATCCTTGACATCATGTACAACTTATATGGATATGGCAGTGATTTTTGTAACAGGGAGATGGAAGAAGATGCTTGGTCGGTCCTCCTACTTCACATTTGGGTCACTGCACGTGCAATCTAATGTGCCACCAGATAGGAGTGGTGTGCTTAGTATTATTCTTATCAGTTTAATAATACCTGTGGCGTCTCCTATCAGTGGACGTGTATATGGCAGCGATTTTAGGAACCGCACACCTGGGACCCAAGCAAGGTCACCTCGTTCAACAGGCTACAACTTTTGTCCCTGGAAAACTATCCTGGACATCATGTACAACTTATATGGATATGGCAGCGATTTTTGTAACAGGGAGATGGAAGAAGATGCTTGGTCGGTCCTCCTACTTCAAATTTGGGGTACTGCGCGTGCAATCTAATGTGCCACCAGATAGGAGTGGTGTGTTTAGCAGAGGCGTAGCGTGGGGGGTGCAGGGGGGGCCGGCCGCACCGGGCGCAACATCTGGAGGGGCGCCAGGGGCGTATTAGCCGCGAGGCAAACAAGGAATTTGCCTTGGGCGGCATTTTCCAGGGGGCGGCAAAAAAAACCTTGCGGCTAACAGACATGCCGGCGGGCTGCTAGGCTGGGCGGGCGGCATTGGTGGGCGGCCGGCGAGGGAGCACTTCCTCTGAGCTGTCTGCTCAGCTCCCTCGCGCGCCGCAGAGTGAGGCTGGGAGCCAGAATATGACGTCATATTCCGGCTCCCAGCCTCACTATGCGACGCGCGAGGGAGCTGAGCAGACAGCTCAGGGGAAGTGCTCCCTCGCCAGCCGCCCGCCCGCCAATGCCGCCCGCCCGCCAATGCCGCCCGCCCGCCAATGCCGCCGGCCCAGCAGCCACTAGACAACCAGGGAGGAAGAGAACCCCCTCCTCCCCCAGCATTTCCAAAGGTAAGGATGCTGGGGGGGTTACATTTAAAAAAAAATATGTGTTAAAAATGTGAGTGTGTGTGTAGTGTGTGTGTGTGTGTGTATGTATGTCTGTTAGTGTGTGTGTCTGTTAGTGTGCGTGTCTGTTAGTGTGCGTGTCTGTTAGTGTGTGTATGTATGTCTGTTAGTGTGTGTGTGTCTGTTAGTGTGTGTGTGTGTCCACGGGTTAGGGGGCGCAAATTACTGGCCTTGCCCCGGGTGCTGACAACCCACGCTACGCCACTGCTGTTTATTATTATTCTTTTCAGTTTAATACCTGTTGCGTCTCCTATCAGTGGATATGGCAGCGATTTTAGGAACCGCACACCTGGGAGGCATGGCATAAGGATTTGAGTACAGTCTTCTCAGAAGAACAATGGAACCAAGCCTTCATAGCCCATAACGGGCTATGAAGGCTTGATGCGCATCCCACCTAGAGCTAATGCGCAAGATACAATATAGGTGGTACTTGGTACCGAATAGACTAGCGACCATATATCCCAACACCTCGAGACTTTGCTGGAGATGTTTAATAGAGTAGGGCACAATGCTCCACATCTGGTGGGCCTGCTCGGCCATCAGAGGATACTGGAAGGCAGTTGAGGGGCTGATACAAGGGGCACTGGTCACGAGAACCAACCTGAGACCAGAAAATGCCCTACCCTTCATCTCGATTGACCCATTCCCAAAAGCACATGCCGACCTAACATATCATATTTTGATTGCTGCCAACTTATTAATAGCCAGAGGGTGGAAACAACAACAGCCACCGGGGGAGATCTAGCCTTCTCCAACAGATCTCCCTAAACCTAGCATATGAAACAAAAACCTGCCAGCGGCTACACCCCCCACACCACATAGTGGAAGCCCAGAGCATATGGGAGGCGTATCTGAGGAAGGAGGAGGAGGGGGTCGTGTTAGAACAATAACATATCACATATATATATATATATATATATATATATACACGAAGGATGAATAGTACCACTCCTAAGACCTAACTGCTCTGACGCAGAGAGACAACGACTCCAAACACCATGGTACAACAGCCAACATTGAGGTATACCAAGCTGAGGTTAAACAATCTACAGGGCATAACGGAACAAACACCCACATTGTACATAGTTAAGTAGTTAGATAAGGGAATAGACCCGGTGACCACACACAGCGTGCTAACTAAGAATTAGACAAAGGTAGATGAGGGGCTTCCGACGTCTATTTCCCCCGTTCTTCTTCCCCTACCGTAGCCTGTCCCCAGGTTTCCCCCTTCCCATACCCCGGACCAAACCCAGGTTTAGGAGAGAAAGACAACCATGACATGGTACTAGACCAAAGGCACAAGGGCAGCGGAAAAACTCCCACGAGAATGAATAACCAGTTTGCTCTTGAATGTATAAGATGTGAATAAGATCGATGTACCTTAACCGCTTACCCTCCCTTTTTTCCTTTCTGTATCCCGAACAAGTTCTCTGATAAAATAAAAATTGTCAGATTCAAGTTCTTGTGCCCCACAGTTCAAATTAACATTCAAATGACAATTCATGACAGATCATACAAGTGAATAGCCCTGCCAACGTCGTCTCAGAATTTTTTTGTTATCTAAGAAGAAATAGAAATGCAAGAGCAGAATAGAGACGGCACATGTGTCAACTTGACCAACTTCAATGCCGCTAACAAATTTGTTCCGTTGTCACAAACCACTTTGCCGATATGCAGTTGCTGCGGAGTCAGCCACTTCTCCACCTGTGCGTTCAGGGCGGACAGGAGTGCTTGTCCGGTGTGACTCTCTGCTTTCAAGCAAGTCAAACCCAAGACGGCGTGACACTGCCGTATCCGGGATATGGAATAGTACCTGGGGAGCTGGTGGGGGTGCCGTTGATGTGGAGCAAGACGCAGCAGCAGAAGAGGACTCAGCCAAGGAGGTTATGGAAGAGGATGGAGTAGGAGGAGTAGAGGAGGTGGCAGCAGGACTGCCTGCAGAGGCAGAGCCATGCATTCCATGCTTGGCAGCAGTCAGCAGGCTTACCCAATGCGCAGTGTAGGTGATATACCTGCCCTGACCATGCTTTGCAGACCAGGTATCAGTAGTCAGATGGACCCTTGCCCCAACACTGTGTGCCAGACATGCAATTACTTCCTTTTGCACAATCGAGTACAGGTTGGGGATTGCCTTTTGTGAAAAGAAATTTCGCCCCGGTACCTTCCACTGCGGTGTCCCAATAGCTACAAATTTTTTGAACGCCTCAGACTCCACCAGCTTGTATGGTAAAAGCTGACGGGCTAATAGTTCGGACAAGCCAGCTGTCAGACGCTGGGCAAGGGGGTGACTTTGTGACATTGGCTTCTTACGCTCAAACATGTCCTTCACAGACACATGACTGTGGGCAGATGAGCGGGAACTGCTCAAGGCGGGAGACGGAGTGGCGGATGGTCGAGAGGGGGCAAGGAGGACAGCAGTGGTTAACGTGGCTGAAGATGCTGGACCAGGAGGAGGATGGCGGCTTTGAGTTTGCGTGCTGCTTGTACTCATGTGTTGATCCCATAGGCGTTTGTGATGTGAGATCATGTGCCTACGCAAAGCAGTTGTACCTAGGTGGGTGTTGGACTTCCCACGACTCAGTTTCTTTTGGCACAGGTTGCAAATGGCATCGCTGTTGTCAGAGGCAGACACACAAAAAAAATTCCACACTGCTGAGCTCTGCAATGACGGCATTCTGTTGGTGGACACAGCATGCGTTGATTGGCGTGCTGTCGGGCTGACCCCGGGTGCCGATGCATGCTGTCTGACTGTGCCACTAGCGATGACCTCCCTCTGCTTCCAACTCGTCTCCTCCTCCTCCTCTCTGTCTCCCCATCTGAACTTTCGCCCTGTTCTTCTTCTTGCCGAGCGGGCACCCACGTGACATCCATGGACGCATCTTCATCATCAACCGCTTCACTTGTATCTGACAACTCAGCAAAGGAAGCAGCAGCGGGTACAACATCATAATCATCACACCGTACGTCCATGTGTGTAATGCTGCCTGCCTGAGACACATCCCTGTTATCTACATCCTCTGGCAATAATGGTTGCGCATCACTCATTTCTTCAAACGGATGTGTGAATAACTCCTCTGACATACCAAGTAAAGCGGCTGTGGTGCTAGTTTTGGTGGTGGCGGCAGGCGGGTGAGTGGTATCTTGAGAGGTGCCTGAAGCTAAGCTGGAGGAGGATGGTGCATCAAGGTTCCGAGCGGAGGCTGTAGAAGATTGGGTGTCCTGTGTTAGTCAGTCAACTATGTCCTCAGAACTTTTCAAGTTCAGGGTAAGTGGCCTCTGAAAACTGGGCATTATTCTAGGGCCAAAGGGAATCACAGCACCACGACCACTATGGCCCCTGCGGGGTGGCCTGCCTCTGCCTGTCATTTTTTTTTGGATTAGTGGTACTATGCGTGCAAGCTACTGTGAGACCAGATATGAGTGGCACTGTGCAGTGGCAGAGGTTGGCAGAGTACACGCTGTAGGCCTGACAAACCCGCTTGAAGACAACTAACTGCTATTCAATCTATAACAGTGAAAAAAGTTTTTTCTTTGTAAAGGAACGCTATAGAGACACCAGATATGAGTGGCAAAGTGCACTTGCTGAGGTTGGCAGAGTACACGCTAAAGGCCGGACACCCGCTTGAAGACAACTAACTGCTATTAGCTTACAGTGAAAAACATTTTTTCTTTGTAAAGGCACGCTATAGAGACACCAGATATGAGTGGCAAAGTGCACTTTCTGAGGTTGGCAGAGCACACGCTGAAGGCCTGACACCCAGACACTTGCAGACAACTAACTGCTATTAGCTTACAGCGAAAAACTTTTTTTCTTTGTAAAGGCATGCTATAGAGACACCAGATATGAGTGGTGGCACTGGGCAAGTGGGCACAGTATCCACTGTGAGCCTGACACAGAAGCTGGCAGACAACTAACTGCTATTAGCTTACAGTGAAAAACTTTTTTCTTTGTAAAGGCACGCTATAGAGACACCAGATATGAGTGGTGGCACTGGGCAAGTGGGCACAGTATCCACTGTGAGCCTGACACAGAAGCTGGCACTCTATAGTCACACCAGATATGAGTGGCAAAGTTCACTTGCTGAGGTTGGCAGAGTACACGCTGAAGGCCTGACACCCAGACGCTTGCAGACACCTAACTGCTATTAGCTTACAGTGAAAAACTTTTTTTGTTTTTAAAGGCACACTATAGTCACACCAGATATGAGTGGCAAATGCACTTGCTGAGGTTGGCAGAGTACACGCTGAAGGCCTGACACCCGCTTGAAGACAACTAACTGCTATTCAATCTATAACAGTGAAAAAAGTTTTTTTTTTTTTAAATGTCAAGCTTAAGCTATTGTGACACCAGATATGAGTGGTGGCACTGGGCAAGTGGGCACAGAATCCACTTTGAGCCTGACACAGAAGCTGGCAGGCAGGCAACTGCAATTACATTACACAGAAAAAAAAAGCAGACTGATGTTCTAGCCCTAAACAGGGCTTTTTGGGGTGCTGTCCTTACAGCAGAGATCAGATGAGTCCTTTAGGACTGTAGTGGACACCCTAGCCTAGCTATCCATTTCCCTATCAAATGAGCAGCAGCTACACTTTCCCTCCTCTATCTAAGAATGCAGCTTCAGAATGAATCTAAAATGGATGCTGGGAGGGAGGTGGGAAGGGAGGGTCTGCTGCTATTTGCTGGAGTGTGTCTGCTGACCGTGAGGCACAGGGTCAAAGTTTGCTCAATGATGACGAATAGGGGGTGGATCGAACCGCGCATGTGTTCGCCCGCCGTGGCGAACGCGAACACGCTATGTTCGCCCGGAACTATTCGCCAGTGAACAGTTCGGTACATCACTATTGATAAATGCAGAAAAAAATACAAAGATATTAACAAAATGTGTTGAAATACTAAATTTAATTAAAGTGCAGATCCATCCTCCAGCTAAGATTAAGTGGGAAAGAGATCTACAAATTAAAATTGAGTTAAAAGACTGGTATAAGGCCCTTCAATCGGCCTACTCCACAGTACACTGTCTAAACATTATGGAGGCACATTACAAAATATTAAACAGATGGTATTTGACCCCGGCAAAGATACGAAAGTTTTCAAACATAGAAAGTTTGGGATGTTGGAGATGTGGTGCAGAAGATGCAGATGAATTACATATATGGTGGAACTGTGCACCGTTGAGGAGAGCATGGGATTGTTTTTTAGCTGAGATTAATAAAATATTGGGCATTACACAAAAATGGGCACCAGAAATGGTATTGTTACATTTGAAATTACCACAGTTAGCGAAAGATGAGAAATATTTCCTAATCCATGCATTGATGGCTATTAAAATGTCCATTGCCAGGAATTGGAAAAACACGGCAATAGATTCTTGGCAACAATGTAAAGAAGTCATCATTTATCAATGTAAGATGGAAAGAGGAATATCCTCCTATTACTGTAATAGTACGAAAAACTATAACATTTGGGATAAATGGATTAAGATCCTTGAAAGACCTGTATATGAATGACACAAGTGTTAAAAAGGAGGTAGACAAATAAGGGTTAATTAAAAGGTTATAATGAATTTTCAAAAGAACGATAATAACAATACCAGGATAGATTAAAAACATTAACCCTGAAATGCGCTGTTTCGATTGTATTTTTTTATGTTTATATGTAACAATGTATGATATATGATAATCGTACTTTGTATGAATATTTATGTTTGTTTGTAAAGTATGTAACTCTATATTATAAATGAAAAAAATTCAAATAAATTATTAAATTGGAAAAAAAATAAATTTACAGCTAAGAGAGAGAGAGAGAGAGAGACTGAGGTGTGTAATGTGTATGTTTTCTTACCCGTTTCTATTCAGTTTTTGGATTAGAGAAGACAGTGAACTTGCCATTATGTTTAATGAATGAAAATAAATTTGTATAATATCCTCTCTTTAAAAAAAAAAAAAAAGAGCATTTTTCAATGCTTTCCTATGGGGAGGTCTAATGCATGTGCACGGCAATGCCGCACATGTGCATTAGGTCTGCACAGCCGCGCATGTGCAATAGGTCTCCCCCGCCGGATGATGTCATTGAGGGAGGAGCATTGGCGGACCCTGACCCAGCACCGAGGGACATCGGTGCTGGATACAGGTAAGTCACTGAAGGGGTTTTAACCCCTTGGAAGTCCTGTATTTTCCTGCCTGTGATAATTAAGTTAACCCATTGTGTTATGTAATTATATCACAGGCAGAGGGGAGTATTTTGTGTGGGAGTGTCTGAGTGTGTAAAATGTGCATAAAAAAAGCAGAGTATTTGATTAAAAGCTTCAGTTCTACTTCACCCTCAATTTGGAGTCCTGTCTCTTATTGGGGGAATCTGCTTCAAGGGATTGCTATGCTCTGCATATTCCCTTGCTATAATCACTCCTAAGCTCTTTTAAGAGCTTGTTCCTGCTTCACTCTCTGAAGGAGTTATGGTGTCTGCTGGAGTGCTTGGAGCCCTCAGGAAGCGCTAGGAGCATCCTTCAACGGAGTTACCCAATTGGTGTGCCAGGTGATCCGTTACATTATTATTGGTGCAAACTTATTCTGCAACGCTTTAGAATTCTAGAAAGCTGAGATTAGAGAGGTGAGTTTACAATCTGAGGATTTGAGGTAGGCAGATATATATTGTTCGGTAAAAGAAACACATCACCAAAGAGTAATATTGGAAAACCATATACCTTTCAGGATATTTTCATGTTAACATCAATAAAAGTAAAAATAGAAACGAATGATATGATACGATACGAAGTGCAATACAGTATAAGTAAGATGCAATTTTTCAGGTTTGTGTAGGTAATTCACACATGTTTTTCAGAGCTTACTAAGAGCTCTGCTGTATTAAGCATATACAGTTGCAAGAAAAAGTATGTGAACCCTTTGGAATGATATGGATTTCTGCACAAATTGGTCATAAAATGTGATCTGATCATCATCTAAGTCACAACAATAGACAATCACAGTCTGCTTAAACTAATAACACACAAAGAATGAAATGTTGTCATGTTTTTATTGAATACTCCATGTAAACATTCACAGTGTAGGTGGAAAAAGTATGCGAACCCTTGGATTTAATAACTGGTTGAACCTCCTCTGGCAGCAATAACTTCAACCAAATGTTTCCTGTAGTTGCAGATGAGACGTGCACAACGGTCAGGAGTAATTCTTGACCATTCCTCTTTACAGAACTGTTTCAGTTCAGCAATATTCTTGGGATGTCTGGTGTGAATCGCTTTCTTGAGGTCATGCCACAGCATCTCAATCAGGTTGAGGTCAGGACTCTGACTGGGCCACTTCAGAAGGCGTATTTTCTTCTGTTTAAGCCATTCTGTTGTTGATTTACTTCTATGCTTTGGGTCATTGTCCTGTTGCAACACCCATCTTCTGTTGAGCTTCAGCTAGTAGACAGATGGCCTTAAGTTCTCCTGCAAAATGTCTTGATAAACTTGGGAATTCATTTTTCATTCGATGATAGCAATCCGTCCAGGCCCTGACGCAGCAAAGCAGCCCCAAACCATGATGCCCCCACCACCATACTTCACAGTTGGGATGAGGTTTTAATGTTGGTGTGCTGTGCCTCTTTTTCGCCACACAGTGTTGTGTGTTTCTTCCAAACAACTCAACTTTGGTTTCATCTGTCCACAGAATATTTTGCCAGTACTGCTGTGAAACATCCAGGTGCTCTTGTGCAAACTGTAAACGTGCAGCAATATTTTGTTTGGACAGCAGTGACTTCCTCTGTGGTATCCTCCCATGAAATCCATTCTTGTTTAGTGTTTTACGTATTGTAGATCTGCTAACAGGGATGTTAGCATTTGCCAGTGACTTTTGTAAGTCTTTAGCTGACACTCTAGGATTCTTCTTCACCTCATTGAGCAGTCTGCACTGTGCTCTTGCAGTCCTCTTTACAGGACGGCCACTCCTAGGGAGAGTAGCAGCAGTGCTGAACTTTCTCCAGTTATAGACAATTTGTCTTACCGTGGACTGATGAACAGCAAGGCTTTTGGAGATACTTTTATAACCCTTTACTGCTTCATGCAAGTCAACAATTCTTAATCATAGGTCTTCTGAGAGCTCTTTTGTGCGTTGCATCATTCACATCAGGCAATGCTTCTTGTGACAAGCAAACCCAGAACTGGTGTGTGTTTTTTATAGGGCAGGGCAGCTGTAACCAACACCTCCAATCTCATCTCATTGATTGGACTCCAGTTGGCTGACATCTCACTCCAATTAGCTCTTGGAGATGTCATTAGTCTAGGGGTTCACATACTTTTTCCACCTGCACTGTGAATGTTTACATGGTGTGTTCAATAAAAACATGGCAACATTTAATTCTTTGTGTGTTATTAGTTTAAGCAGACTGTGATCGTCCATTGTTGTGACTTAGATGATGATCAGATCACATTTTATGACCAATTTGTGCGGAAATCCATATAATTCCAAAGGGTTCACATACTTTTTCTTGCAACTGTATGTTATAATCCCCATCTAAGGATACATGCTGGTCTAGAAGATAGAAGTACTCCCAGTTGGATGTTTCTTGCGCAATATAGAAGAAAGAAACAGGACTTGCTCTAGTATAATGAGCCTTAGGTGGTATCCCTCCTTGGGATGTTGAAGATACCCAGGAAGACGGATAAGGGTAAATGACTAGGTAAGTATAAATGTTACATAATTATAATTAAAATAGCAATAAAACAAAGTAAAAGAAAGTCCAGTAAATGCTAGGAACCACACTTTATGCGTTTCTCATCTCAGGGCTTTATCAGAGATGTGGCAGGATACTCCATAATACAAGTTTTTATAGGTTACTATAAGTTTATTGTGGCTGAAAGTATTTTAACATGGAGCGCATCAATTGCTATACCATGATTGCACTCTATAATGACGCCACCAACATCAACCCGTCTATCTCAATGACCAACAGGTAGGAGGCAGAATACATCAATCACACAGGCACACTACTTTATAAATACAGTGTGTATGTTCCCATTGGCACAGCATCACACAGTAAGTGATGTGACGCATCCAGTTTAGAGCAGATATATCGGAGGCCAGTCTATTCAGCGTTGCATCACACAGGAAGTGACGCAACGCTTACCATCAATGTCCATACATAATAAGGGCAAAACATCACACAGTAAGTGGTATAGCAATCTCCGGCAATGTCCATATAATGAAGAGAAAAACTAAGCCAACCAACCGTATTTAAAAAGGGGAAAAAAACAGAGAAAAGTTGAATTATAATCACACATAGCACCTGATTTGTGCATAGTAACCACATAGTGCTTAACTATTAATTTCAAATTACTATATTAGAAACATTACATAACAGGCACAACACTAAATATAGCCATTTCATGTCATATAAAACAAGATAAAATGTATTAAATTGTTTAGAACTATTAAATACATTTAAAAAAATAAATATATAAATCTTATGTAAAAATGTAGATTTGATCGAGAGGGTAAACTAGGAATACAGAGTAAACTGTATGCTATAGCAAGACGTGCGCTGCTATTTTTACAATATATTTAGTCACAATAAAGATTAGGGGCTACCAGGCTGGAATTTCGCTATGTCACATCCAGTGTGACGCGTGCATTCCAGCCTGGATACAGGAAATTGTTACTTATGACTACACCAAGAAGCAATTAACAACTTAAACTTGCCTATAAAACTTGAATTATGGGGTATCCTGCTATACTTCTGAAGAAGTCCTATGAGTAGAAACACGTAAAGTATGATTCCTAGCATTTACTGGACTTTGTTTCATTGTTTATTTTGATTATAAAATAAAGGTAACTTTTCTACTATTTATACTTAACTTGTCATTTTTCCTTATCCTGCTTCCTGGGTATCTTCAACATCCCAAGGTGGGGATCATACTAGAGCGAGTCCTGCTCTAGAAAGTGTAAGTACATTTCAATATATATATATATATATATATATATATATATATATATATATATATATATATATACTTTTTATCTATTTGTACTTACTTCACTGTTGGAGTATCTTACTGTTTCTATCTTCTATACTGCACAAGAAATATCCAACTGGGAGTACTTCTGTCATCTAGACCAGCTAGTATCCTTAGACAGAGATTATACCGTCCATGCTTAATACAGCAGAGCTTTTAGTTAGCTCTGAAAAATGTGTGTGAATTACCTACACGAACTTGAAAAAAAAATGCACTTTATTTATACTGTATTACACTATCCTTTGTTTCTATTTTCCTTTTGAGATTTTTAACATGAAAATATCCTGAAAGGTATATGGTTTGCTAATATTAATCTTTGGTGAGGTGTTTCTCTGTTTTTCTTTTGGTTCAATATATAAGGTTTTGGGAATTCCCAAGCGTCTATAGAATAAAACCTTTTTCTATATATTATTAGGTGTCTTGCTCATGGGCAGTTACTGGTGAGGTGGTTTAACTGCTAAAGCAGTAACTTTAACACTGCTCTAACAATCTCCATCTAGCCAGCTTCACTTCTTGTTTTTTTGTATCAGGTTTTTTTTTTGTGTGCAGGTAGGTACATAGCTTTGTCAAGACGCCACAGCAGCGTATATATAGAGATGGATATAAGTTTGGTAGTGGCATAAAGTGTGCACATTTTTTTTTTTTTATTGTAAACAACTGAGCTTAACGTAGCATGAAGAGTAGGTTCTACAGTGAAGGTTAAACATTATATAAAGCATATTGATGATACAGAAAATAAATGATATTTAAAACCGTTTTGGTACGGGCTAGTACATTTAGCAACATGTGTGGCTCTCTCGTAGTATAAACCTGGTTGTAACACATTAAAACTTGATAACCTTGATAGCCTGTGTATTGTTGCTTAGTTGACTAACCCCTGGTGTGTTCTGTGTGGGTTGACCCGTACTCCGCCTCGGGTGAGCGGCACTGGAGCCTGATGTATCTGGGGTTCTATCGTAAAATAACATGGAATGATAGACAATGGCATAATGTGAAGTGCCTCAAGTTGTGGCTTTTGCAAGAGACTGGCAGGTTCATAGGTCTACTCCTGCGACCGAAGAGTCGACAGGATGCTAGGTGTCCCTGGAGGATGCGGTCATTAAAAACCATTGCAGTACGAGCTAGGGGGGCCCGATTTATGGCATCTGTGCTAGTGAGTCCCTGGATTTAGTACTCTAGTGAGTAGGGCTGCCCTGCTCGCATTGTGTGAAAGAATAGCATGTTCAACTGGGCTATATAAAAATAAACTAACTACCTAAAGCATAATTAAGAATGAACAAAACTATAATAGGGCTGAGGATGGCAAAGTTGGAGTTAATGACACTCCGTATGAGTGTGCTCTATGCCCTTAAAATATTGTCACCGGGACATGGCGGCGGGTGCCAGTGTCGTTTAAAGTGAGTAAGGCTCTGCGACCCCTGCGACATAAGAGCCCGTAGGTGCAGGGGATACCGCTTGTAGTGAGTTGGTGCTTAACAACAGGGGTATCTTATATACATATGTGGGTCCCTCTGTGATGAAGGTGCAAACATAAAACTTAACTGATGGTCAGATAACATTTGTAATCATATGACAGTATTAAGAGTGGGTGGTATGGCCCCGCAGCCCCGCAAGGAGAGCTCAGGTAGGAGCCATCATATGTGCACTATATATAGGATGTAGTAGAGGCAAAAAATGCCTACAAAATCCAAAATATAAACAAAGAACAAGTTAGACCTGTGCTGCAGATACTCCACACTGAAGTCCCAAAAGTGTATATACAACCAAAAAACAAACAAGAGTCCTGCGCATCCAGTATAGGTGTGCACACCCAGGTGCTACCACAATTTATTTGAGGACAAAGTTAAAACCGCAAACGTTTCGAGCAGCAGCCCTTTCTCAATGCTAATGCCATCATATGTGCAGCGTGGGTGGACCCTCTGGGGACAAATGTCTCGGATGTAACTGGGTTCCACTCATGCGGCTTGGAAGTTGAGCGGGGTTGTTTTATAGGGTTGACAGGTGCATTGTCGCCTCCTGTAGATCCGCTATAGAGTACGCAGCTTCTTCGTGGAGTACTAGGAGCTTGTAGGATGAGCACCAGTGATACCTGATGTTGTGTGCGCGGAGAATGGAAGTAAAGGGTTTGAGGGACGTACGCCAAGCCATAGTTCCCCTTGATAAGTCCATGTAAAATGTAAGGGCCATGCCCTCAAAAGCGTACGGTGAGTTACCCCTGATTGCGGTCGTGACTGCTTGCTTTTCTGTCGCTTCTGAAATCTAACGATTAAGTCCCGTGGTGCTGCCGCTGGGGCCGTAGCCGGTTTGGGGATTTTAAACATGCCATCTACGCTCACCCCTTTAGCCTGCTTCGGTGGGAGTACTGCGCTCACCAGGCGCCTCAGGAAGTGAGGCAGTTCAGTGTCTGGGACCATCTGCTATGCCTCGTATCTTGAGATTTTGAGCGCAGTGCGAGTCCTCCAATGCCTCCAACCTTTGTTCCATACTTAGGTGCTGTTGTTGCAACGACTTTAACTCCTTTTGTATTAGGGTTACTTGCCATGTGTGGCTGTGGCAGTCCTGCTTCAGGGTGCCCATGCTTCCTGTCAGGATCCTTCCAGACATCAGCCTGGATGTTCCGCCGGAGGTCCGCCAGCAGGTCTTCGTGACCAGGGCTGAGTACGGCTGTGGCTTGGGCTGCATTGGTATCAGCACTGTGGGTAGGCGGGTTTCCTCAGAGTCCGAGTGTTGCTTATCGTAGTCATCGAAGTTGTCGTCGATGTAGGCGCCCGTATACATTTCCCAAATGCTCACTAACTAAAATGTTACGAGAAATAACATAATATAATAAAATAATAAAACCACTATTTACGTACAGTGGTGTGTTTGAATGCAGTGTTGGAATTTAAATGCAAATGTACATTTGTATAAAGTATTGATGTTTGAATGGTGTGTTTGAGTTTTTGTATATCATTTGAGAATTGGAGTTCAGGGCTGTCTTTGTATGTCATGTTTGGGCTTGCAGTGGTGTGTAATTGCATGTTGTGTTGGTGTCTGCTGGGATGTCTGAACACACACACTTACACAGATATACATACACATTAACAAACTAACACACATAGAAACACACGGACAAACACAATCACACACACACAATCATAACACACAGATGAACACACTGACACATATACTTGCATATACTTTGACACACAGATACACACACTGGTACATACACTGACACACACACATACACCCTGACACACAAACACACATACTCAGATACACACAGTGACACATGCACACCTAAACACACACACACACACACACACACAGGTCATAATGTTTATATTAGCAGTCACCCTCCTGTTAGGTGTGTTAGGTGTGTTCAGCAATAACGATTGGGTGGCTCTAAGTGCTTGGGCCACCCGATTGGCAAATCACGGCGGAACCCCAATTTTGTTCACGCGGAACCCTACGGTTTGGTGCAACACCAAAAGGAAAATGCTGCTCTAGACCAATCCCAATCCTATAACTTTTCATTTTACCCCAGCTGGTCTGGGGTGAAATTTGCAGTTAGTGTTTTAGAGTTAGAGTTTTGGTCGTGTTCAATTTGTATCCAGAGAATTTACAATATTCTCAAATTTGCTCCACTACTTAGGGGACAGACTCTATTGGAGTGTCCAATGTAAGAAGAATGTCATCTGCATAAAGGATAATTTTTTTTCTGTTCAGAAAAAGCATTTACACTATGGATCATATGTTCTGTCTAATTAGTTAGCAATGGCTCGATTGTTAAAATATATAACAAAGGGGCCAATAGACAGCCCATTCCAGAGTCAACCACTCTTGCTTCAAATCGTATATAGGGCCATTCCGTAAAAGAGCCGACCAGTCCAAAAATCTCCAGAACCGAATCCAGGAATTTCCAATTTACTCTGTCGAACGCCTTCTCAGCATCTAATGCTACGAAGGCAGACTGTACTTTATGCAAATACACATAATTTATCAACTATGTGTCTAATTTTTATGCATGAGTTCAAGAAACACTGTCTTGGAATCTGTGCCATTTTTTTGATATCCACATTAATTAAGTAAATTTGACGATAGTTTTAATGAATGGCTGGATCCTTTCTGAGCTTGGGAATAGGAATGATATTGGCTTGTAAAAGCTCTTATGGAATTTGATTACTCGCAGTAAATGTGTTAAAAGTTTGGAGTAGAAAATGGGAGATCACCTTCTAGAAAGGTTTTATTAAAGACTGCTGTGAAACTGTTTGGCCTTGGTGTGTTAACATTTTTCAAAGTTTTTACTGAATTTTGGATTTTGATTATGGTAAATGGTTGATTTAAAAAAATCTAATTTATTTTGCTTCATTTTATGAAGTTTTTCAAGAATCATGATTACCCTCACTAGCTTCTTTCCTCGGGTTGTATAGGGAGTGATAATAAGCCAACTTGTTTAGTGGTTAGCAGGGTTTTGTTGCCCATTTTTACCTTATTAATACGTTTGTTCTTTTTATATTTATTTATTTTATATTTCAATTTGTAGAGAACAGTTTGTCAAATCTGTTATTATTAAGGTATAACTTCTGCTTCTGTATCACAAAGGTTTTATTTATTTTTTATCTCTTGCAGTTTTCCTCTGGTTACATTTTTAAGTATTCATATATTTTGAGTTAATTTATTTATCTCTTCCTGTTTAGCTAGAGTAATATATAGATATGATAAGCATTCTCCTTTATTTTTCTTTAGGGGTCATCCAAGTTTTATAAACCCGTCATGTAGTACTTAAAGGTGCACCATATTGTAGACATCATAATCTCATAATTGTCAGTATTCTCAATAAAGTTTTTGCCCAGATTTTCTTGTTCTTCTACATATGAAGTTTGAGAGTTTATCATTTATTCACCAGTTTGTTAGAATGTAATATTCGGTATTGTTTTTAACCTGTAAGGTATACCATTTCATGTGATTTCTCATTTTTGCATATATGCAAGCCACTGTGGCCCTACAAAGTCTATACCCTGACCAAAAAAAAATAAAAATTATCTTACACTAGTCAAGCTCCATATTCTTGGTCATAAATTTAGATTGTTCCAATAATGTTACAGTTAGCCAAAGCTAGTATTATACATATTGAGGAAAAATCAGAACAGACACAGAATTGATTTCCAATGCATTCATCTGGTCATTTAGACATTCAACAAATTACACTAGTGCCGTGTTATAATGGTATGGCAAATTTTTGAGTTGACTGTGCAGGTTAAATATCCAAGGGCCATACAAATGCAAATTCCACCGCTGTCTGTGATTTTCTGATCCAAACTACAAGCCCCTGAGACCAAAATATCAGACCCAATGCACATTGAGTCTACAGTTGTGGTCACAAGAAATACAAATCTCAACATCCTCTTCAACCAATTTCACCCCAGTTCACAATGCAAAAGAACACATATAGTCATAAACACTCAATTATATGTTGTTGTTTTTTTGTTTTTGTTTTTTACTAAAGATGAAAATACTAATATGGCCTTAATGACCACCCTATCTTCTACTAACATATATGGCATTTACAACACCTGGGCACCCGAAGTGGAGCTGGGAGTTAGTATTCAACCACTTCTTTATTTCATGTCCTTAAGTAAAAAATGTTTTTCTTATTTTTTATCCCCTGTTTCATCATGGATCTGTCTTCCTCCTGCTGTCCCAGGAAGGGAGCGGTGGTGACACACCAACAGTTATATTATACATTATGTTTTGTGGACGATATGGGCAACTTATTTTTAGAATATTTACAAGATTAATCATAAATTGTTGTTAGTAAACCCCTGAACTATCTTGTCCAATAGTTTGCAACAACTGGCTAAGGAAATAACTACCTCCTGTAATGAAAAAAAAAGGATATATATACAGGGAGTGCAGAATTATTAGGCAAATGAGTATTTTGACCACATCATCTTCTTTATGCATGGTGTCTTACTCCAAGCTGTATAGGCTCGAAAGCCTACTACCAATTAAGCATATTGGGTGATGTGCATCTCTGTAATGAGAAGGGGTGTGGTCTAATGACATCAACACCCTATATCAGGTGTGCATAATTATTAGGCAACTTCCTTTCCTTTGGCAAAATGGGTCAAAAGAAGGACTTGACAGGCTCAGAAAAGTCAAAAATAGTGAGATATCTTGCAGAGGGATGCAGCACTCTTAAAATTGCAAAGCTTCTGAAGCGTGATCATCGAACAATCAAGTGTTTCATTCAAAATAGTCAACACGGTCGCAAGAAGCGTGTGGAAAAAACAAGGCGCAAAATAACTGCCCATGAACTGAGAAAAGTCAAGCGTGCAGCTGCCAAGATGCCACTTGCCACCAGTTTGGCCATATTTCAGAGCTGCAACATCACTGGAGTGCCCAAAAGCACAAGGTGTGCAATACTCAGAGACATGGCCAAGGTAAGAAAGGCTGAAAGACGACCACCACTGAACAAGACACACAAGCTGAAACGTCAAGACTGGGCCAAGAAATATCTCAAGACTGATTTTTCTAAGGTTTTATGGACTGTTGAAATGAGAGTGAGTCTTGATGGGCCAGATGGATGGGCCCGTGGCTGGATTGGTAAAGGGCAGAGAGCTCCAGTCCGACTCAGACGCCAGCAAGGTGGAGGTGGAGTACTGGTTTGAGCTGGTATCATCAAAGATGAGCTTGTGGGGCCTTTTCGGGTTGAGGATGGAGTCAAGCTCAACTCCCAGTCCTACTGCCAGTTTCTGGAAGACACCTTCTTCAAGCAGTGGTACAGGAAGAAGTCTGCATCCTTCAAGAAAAACATGATTTTCATGCAGGACAATGCTCCATCACACGCGTCCAAGTACTCCACAGCGTGGCTGGCAAGAAAGGGTATAAAAGAAGAAAATCTAATGACATGGCCTCCTTGTTCACCTGATCTGAACCCCATTGAGAAGCTGTGGTCCATCATCAAATGTGAGATTTACAAGGAGGGAAAACAGTACACCTCTCTGAACAGTGTCTGGGAGGCTGTGGTTGCTTCTGCACGCAATGTTGATGGTGAACAGATCAAAACACTGACAGAATCCATGGATGGCAGGCTTTTGAGTGTCCTTGCAAAGAAAGGTGGCTATATTGGTCACTGATTTGTTTTTGTTTTGTTTTTGAATGTCAGAAATGTATGTTAGTGAATGTTGAGATGTTATATTGGTTTCACTGGTAAAAATAAATAATTGAAATGGGTATATATTTGTTTTTTGTTAAGTTGCCTAATAATTATGCACAGTAATAGTCACCTGCACACACAGATATCCCCCTAAAATAGCTAAAACTAAAAACAAACTAAAAACTACTTCCAAAAATATTCAGCTTTGATATTAATGAGTTTTTTGGGTTCATTGAGAACATGGTTGTTGTTCAATAATAAAATTAATCCTCAAAAATACAACTTGCCTAATAATTCTGCACTCCCTGTATATATATATATATATATATATATATATATATATATATATATATATTTATATTAATTTTCAAATTAGGTTAACAACACATATAAAGTGTGGACTGGTCTTAAATATTGTGGCAAACAAAATATTAAAATACCCTTTTAAGCATAAAATATGGAGTGTAAAGCAATCAAAGTTAGAACAATACAATGAGTCTGAGTACTGTCAAATTAGTTCCTTAATCAATCACAACATTTAGGGATTTTATTCAACTGTCTGTGTCTCACCTCATTATTATTATTATTGTATTATTTATATAGCGCCATCACATTCCGTAGCGCTGTACAATGGGTGGACTTACAGACATGTAATTGTAACCAGACAACTGGACATACAGGAACAGAGAGGTGGAGGGCTCTGCTCAATGAGCTTACATTCTAGATGGAGTGGGGTGTAGTGACAGAAAGGGTAAAAGTAGGGGTATGAAGTAGGTTGTTAGAAAAGTATTCACTGAGGGCTTAGTAGGTAATTTTTGACAGTTGCTGGAGAGGAGTCATGGGAGGTGCTAACAGTTTAAATTATTTTCTTTCTTGAAGTGAGTTTTCAATGATTTTTTTTGAATGAGTGGAGACTGGGTGAAAGTCTTACGGAGAAGAGAAGGGAGTTCCACAGAAGAGGTGCAGCCCTGGATAAATCTTGGAGGTGAGCATTAGAGGTGGGAGTATGGACAGAGGATATACGTAGGTCTTTGGCAGAGCGTAGGGGCCTCTACAGGACATACTTGTGTATTAGGGAGGATAGGTAGATTGGAGCAGCATTATGTAGGGACTTGTAAGCAAGAACCAGAATTTTAAATTGAGCCCTATGCAGGGACTGACAGAGCGGGGAAGTGTGGGAGGAGCCAATGCAGGGACTGACAGAGTGGGGAAGTGTGGGAGGAGCGAGCGGACAGGAAAATGAGCCTCGCCCCCGGATTCATTATAGATTGCAGCTTTGCAATCTGGGAACAGGTAAGACCACTGAGAGTGTATTGCAGTAGTCAAGGTGAGAGAGAACAAGAGCATGGACCAGCACCATAGCCCCATCCGTGGTTAAATAGGGGCGGATGCACGCTATGTTTTTGAGATGGAAGCGACAGGGTTTGGCATTTGATTGGACATGGGGGGTGAAGGAGAGGTTAAAGTCAAAAAGAACACCCAGGCATTGAGCCTATGAGGTAGAGGTGATGGTAGCGCTGTTGACTTGGAGGGAGACAGACACAGGAGTAGCAACACTTGAGGGAGGAAAGACCAGAAGTTCTGTTTTGGACAGGTTGAGTTTAATGAACTGAGCAGACATCCAATTTTAAATCGAAGAGAGGCAGTCAGAGACACGAGTCAAGATGGGCAGAGAGAGATCAGGAGAAGACAGGTAGATTTGCGTGTCATCCGCATAGAAATAACGGAAGCCAAAGGAGCTGATTAGGTACCAAGTGAGGCAATATTGATAGAGAACAGTAAGGGACCAAGGACGGAATCTGGGGGACGTCGACAGAGAGTGGTTGGGGGGGAAGAGGCAGAGTCAGAGAAAAAAACACTGAAAGAGTGCTGGGAGAGGTAGGAGGAGCACCAGGAGAGAGCAGTATCCCGTAGACCAAATTAATGGAGAATGCGAAGAAGCTGTTGATGATCAACAGTGTCAAAGGCAGAGGAAAGATCAAGGAGAATTAGGATAGAGTAATGGCCATGAGATTTTGCAGCAATTAAATAGTTGGATACTTTAGTCACAGCCGTTTCGACAGAATGACCAGTGCGGAATCCAGACTGAAGGGGGTCAAGCAGAGAGTTGGATTCAACAAAGTCAGTCAGTGAGGGGTACACAACTCTCTCGAGGATCTTGGAGGCAAATGGCAGTTGTGATATAGGGCAGTAGTTGGATGGGGAGTTGGAGTCAAGGCTGACCTTTTTCAGAATTGGGGTTACAGTTGCATGTTTGAAGGGTGAGGGAAATGTGCCAGAGGAAAAGGAGAGATTGAAAATTTTTGTGAGAGGAAGAGCAAGAGAGGGAGACAAAGCATGGATGAGATATGAGGGGCTAGGATCGAGGGAACAGGTGGTGGGGCGGGAGGACCGGAGTAGAGCAGAAACCTCTTCTGCTGAGCAGGTGCAAAGGAGTGTAAAATGGTGGAGGGAGTGGGGTTGGGTGATGTATTGGTTGGAGAAGGAGAGAAATTAGTGATTTCTTCTCTGATTGTAGAGATCTTCTCAGTGAAGTGAGATGCAAAGTTTGTGGCGGCCAAGGTGGTAGAAGGAGGGTGAGTAAAAGGGCGAAGAAGAGCATCAAAAGTGTGAAATAGGTGTTTGGGTTAATTGGACAGTGTACTTATGAGGGTGTTAAAGTAGTTTACTTTTGCTGCGGAAAGAGCAAGGCTGTAGAAGCGCAGCATAAATTTATCGTGGGGAAGTCAGATGCAAAGTGGGACTTTCTCCAGCAGCGTTCAGCAGTTCTAGAACATTTTTGGAGGTAATGGGTCAACTTGGTGTGCCAGGGTTGTAATTGATGATGATGTTGAGTTGATGGAGAGAGCTGAGTTGTAGAGTGCGGTTGCAGAGTTAGGGCAAGTTAGATTTGAGATAGGTAAAATGAGAGTTTGGAGTCTGGTGTAGAAATGCTGGAGATCAAGGCAGTTGAGGTTTCTGCGAGATTGGAGAGTTGAGGGTGGTGAAATTTGGGTATGGGGTATGCGGATGTCAAATGTTAGCAGATAGTGGTCAGACAAAGGAAATGGAACAATGGAGAGATTAGAGGTGGTACAGAGATTGGTGAAGATGAGGTCAAGAGGGTTTCCTGCTGTGTGAGTTGCTGAAGTAGAAGGACAAGGAGGAGGTTACAGAGAGCAGACGGGAGGCATCAGGGCAGTTGAGGTTGTTGATTGGGATGTTAAAATCCCCAAGTATGAGGGAGGGAGTGCTAGAGGAGAGGAAGTCGGGTAGCCAGGAAGAAAAGTGTTCCGTGAATAGCCTAGGATGACCGGGGGGCGATAGATGATGGCAATTCTTAAAAGGATGGCAATTCTTAAAAGCACACAGAGTCACTGGCATGCACTCCCATCCTTATTTCATATCTCCCAACGTTTGAAGGCATAAATAAACAAAGGTTATACAGATATGCAGACATACAAATACACATACAGACACACATACATACAGACACACACATGCAAAATGTTTTAGTCACCCTCCTGTTGCCTACCTTTTAGGTGCAGGATGGTGACTTTCCTGTGGTCCAGTGGGTGGTTCAGGCTGATGGGAGTCAGAGATCCCACTCTGACTCCCTCCTCTCATTCCTCCTCCCTTGCAGCTCTCGGTGGTTGCTGGGAAGAAGTGACCGGGGCTGTCACTTCCTCCCTGCAGTCTGACAGCATCAAAGGGGGCCCAATCACGCTATTTAAGCACTACAGCGCTGACCGGGCCCCTGGAAATACTTTGCCATCAGGTGGCCCTAACAGCATGTGCCACCTGATGGGCCCCTAAATGCGCGGCTCCGGCAATTGTACCGCACCATCGTCAGCTGGTACCCTGTTTAAAGGGGTTTACAGGGTGGCCAGGCCTCCTGGAGTGGCCTTCAACCTCTGCAACCGCGGTAGGTCCGTCACTGGTTCAGGCCAACTCTCCGGTTCTACACCCCTCGCTGTCCCAGGTGCCTCATTCAAGGGGTCTATTTAACCTTGACCTTGAGATTTAGAGGAGGAAGGATTTCCCATGTAAGTGGATAATTTCATAAGAGCAGGCATTAGGTTGCTAGATTACTGTCACGTATTCATCCGCTTATAAAAATGTGGTTAATAGCATTTACTGTCCACATATAAAAAGTTGTGCCAAGCAGCAATCAAATCCACAGAAGGGTTAACGCTGAGCAGCAATTATGCAAATAGGAACCTGGTAACTGCCCTTGGGGTCAAAGGCCGGTTACAGCCTATCAGATCTAGAGGAGGGGTATTTAGGCCCAGTTCTCATCCTGCTCAGTGCCATGTCGTGGTTTCCCTTGTGGTTGTCCGAGAGTGCGTTATTGATTCTGGTTATTTGACTTTGGCATTGTTTTTGACTTCCCTGTTTTCTGGCATCCCTGACTCCTGGCTTTTCCTTATCGTTTTGTCTCTTTCTGTTTCCCTTGACCTTGGCTATTCCTGACTATTCTTTGGTACGTTAGTCTGGCCATTCTATTATTATTTATTTATTATTGCTATTTATAAAGCGCCAACAGATTCTGTACAATTAGTGGAGAAACGTACAATATACACAGACAAATACAAGAGGTAAGAGAGCCCTGCCCGTAAGCTGATATCTAGCCATTGGAGCTCTTTTATACAAAGTGCTTGGCTAGATGGCCCGTGAGCTTACAATCTAAAGGAAACCATGGGGATTTGAGACAAGAGGTAGCAGGGGAAGTTTGGAGGTGATGGCTGAACGAGTTAACAGAGAAGCAGCTATTGGTAAGATGTTAGGGGAATGAAGAGGTAATTGGGTGAGAATCTCAAACAGCTGGAGGTTCGGTATACGTTACCTATCAGTCCTCTGTGTTACACAATTCTACGTGCTGGATCATTCTGTAATCCTGACATTATGACATGGCCATAGATCCTGTGGAATTGTATAAGCACATAGCTGCTTGTGAAAGGAAACTGGAGGATAATGATCACCGCATGGATCAATTTGCCCAGACCTTCAGTACGCTTCTTACCTAAACCGCGCATTACAAAAACCTGGCTTACATAGAAGATGCTAAGCGATTATCTTCTAGACAAGCTCTTTCTTTCTCGCTTTAATTTTCTTATCGCCTACAGACCTGGTTCTAAAAATGTCAAGGCCGACGCCTTGTCCAGGCAGTTTGATACTGAGGCTATACTAGAGTAAGAAACATCCCATATCATTCCCCCAGAATGTATCATTGCTTCCACTGTTCTTTCATTGTCCTCTGCACTGCTTGGCTCCATCATGGAGGCTTAGTCTCAGGCACCCTGCGGTAAACCTCAGGACAAACTGTTCATTCCATTGGGGAAAGGGTTAATATCATGAAGGTGTTTCACGACAATGTGTCAGCTGATCACCCAGGTATTAATAAATCCACTTCTGCTATCATGAGATCATTCTGGTGGGATTCCCTCAGGAAGGATGTTAAGAAATATGTGCAGGTTTGTTCTGTTTGTGCGGTTTCCAAAGTGCCTCATAAACTCCCTTGTGGCTTGTTACAACCTCTTCCTATTCCTGAGGTCCCATGGACTTCATTGTTGAACTTCCTAGTTCTAACGGTTATACCACCATTCTCATGGTTGTGGGCCGTTTTTCTAAAACGGCTCATTTTATTCCTCTCAAGAAATTACCGTCATCTCAAGACCTGGTACTGATCTTTATCCGTGAAATTGTCCGTCTGCATGGCATTCCTCACAATATTGTATCTGATAGACGTTCTCAGTTTGTATCCCGGTTTTGGAGGGCTTTCAATAAGCAATTGGGGATTGAATTGTCTTTTTCATCCTTTTACCACCCCCAGACTAATGGTACGGTTGAGAGGGCTAACCAGTCTTTGGAGTTATACTTGCGTTGTTTTGTTAATAGCACTCAAGACAATTGGTCCGAATTATTTCCATGGGCCGAGTTTGGTAGGAACAATGCTGACCATGATTCCTCTGGGCATATCCACATGGTAAAGGAACATTTTAATCAATGGATGGCGAACTATGTCCATCACAGGAAAATTCCCTCTTATATGTCTAACTTTCCTTAAAACATGTATGACCTGTGGGTGAAATTGTAATGAAACTTAAGGCATTGGAAATAAAAAACCTGTATTCCTAATGCTTTAGTGTTTCTGTACTCTAGGTCCGCCTTCCCCATGTGTCCTGAAAATGAAATGAAATTATTTTTGTTAATAATGGCTGGCATCCTACTGTCCTACCAGCGTTTTTTTCTGATATGGCTATTCCTGCTTTTGATGACCGTCTGGCTTCCATCCGCGATACCTGGGTTAACGTTCAATCTGCTCTGGGTACTGCTGCTGACCGTTTCACGCATTATGCTGATACACGTCGAGGTGCCAACCCTGTTTACCAAGTGGGTGAGAGGGTTTGGTTATCTTCTCGTAACATCAGGCTCAAAGTCCCTAGCATGAAATTTTCTCCTAGGTTCCTTGGACCTTTTCGTGTCCTTCGTAGGATCAATCCTGTTGCGTACTCTATAGCCCTTCCGGCCTCCTTGAAAATTCCTAATACCTTTCATGTGTCCTTGCTCAAACCTCTTGTTTGTAATAAATATACTGTCTCAAGTGTCCCTCCTCCTCCCTTAGTGGTTTCTGGACAGGAAGAGTGTAGCAGATTGTATTGATGCTGTCCATAGAGATTCGTATAAGAATGTATTCGTGTAATTGTTTTCCTGTATATCGGTAAAAAGTGTATGTAGTATTCGTATGATGGTTCGGTAGTTTCATACGAATGAGGCTACCGAACCATCAGACCACCACAGTGAGAAGTGTGCGCCTTGTTAAGCGTTCACACTCTGCAAACCGCAGCTTAATTGATTCATTGTATGTGCCTGTGTGGTCGCCGTTCCGCATACGAACCACGTGCGGCGGTCATCTTACGCATGAAAATCTCAGCGGTGTTTGGTCGTCGAGTGTCTGGAACTCAAATCGGACGCTCAAACAACCGAACACCGCTGACACCTCCAGAGCTCCATAACTCATGAACGAAGAGACTAGGCAGCCCCTCGTTCGGTAGAAGCCATGTACCGAACAAGGGAATTAATACGAATGGAAGATTAGCTGTGGATGGCAGGTATTTCTACGTGTTTTAACTCCCGAACAGAGACCGACCAAAACGCATGGAGCCTTTTGCGGATACCACCTTGTGTGCGGTCGGTCAAATTACACCCTCCACCTAACTCCCGAACCCCTGGTCCGATCTGGGTGAATTTTGGATATGTTAGTCACCCAGATTAGGGCTACCAGGGGATACCCACATTATTATTCTCACTACGTCTTTTGGGGTACATCTAGCATTCAGGGAAAAGTACAGTATGTTTAATAGGATTATGTGTCACACTGAGGGGAGGAGATGTGTGGGAGGTAACTGTTATATTATTGGCTACTGGACAAATTATGGTAAATCCCTCCCTTGCATGGGAGAATGCTTTTAAAAGGAGGTTGTGTGAATTAAAAGTCAGTTCTGCTCCTGATGCTGTGTGTCGTCCAGTCATTGGGATCTGTATGGGGATATTCGTGGATTACTTTGTTTGCTGGAATTATTACTTCATGGTATTTTTACTACTTGTTCCTGAGCCTCACTGGGATCTTTAGTGGAGTTAACCTGTGGAATACCAGGCCTCCGCTACAAAGAGTATGAGGTCTCCTCCATAATTGATTCCAGGTTTTCTCGGGGCACTTTACAGTACTTGGTGGATTGGAGAGGTTATGGACCAGCCAGTCGTTCTTGGGTTCCGGCATCTGATATAAATGCTGGCCGCATGATTCGCTATTTTCATGCCAAATTTCCTCTCAAGCCTGGTCTTGCCCGCCCGGTGGGCGTTCAGGTGGGGGGTAATGTCACGTATTCATCCGCTTATAAAAATGTGGTTAATGGCATTTACTGTCCACACATGAAATGTTGTGCCGAGCAGCAACCAAATCCACAGAAGGGTTAATGCTGAGCAGCAATTATGCAAATGGAAACCTGGTAACTGCCTTTGGGGTCAAAGGCCGGTTACAGCCTATCCGATCTAGAGGCTATTAGGCCCAGTTATCATCCTGCTCAGTGCCCTGTCGTGGTTTCCCTTGTGGTTATCCGAGAGCGCATTATTGATGCTGGTAATTCTGGTTATTTGACTTTGGCATTGTTTTTGACTTCCCTGATTTCTGGCATCCCTGACTCCTGGCTTTTCCTTATTGTTTTGTCTCTTTCTGTTTCCCTTGACCATCGCTGTTCCTGACTATTGTTTGGCACGTTAGTCCGGTCATTTTAAGGTCCGGTATACGTTACCTATCAGTCCTCTGTGTTACACAATTCTACATGCTGGATCATTCTGTAATTCTGACAATTACGACCTGCCAAGAATGGAGTACATACAGGGAGTGCAGAATTATTAGGCAAGTTGTATTTTTGAGGATTCATTTTATTATTGAACAACAACCATGTTCTCAATGAACCCAAAAAAACTCATTAATATCAAAGCTGAATATTTTTGGAAGTAGTTTTTAGTTTGTTTTTAGTTTTAGCTATTTTAGGGGGATATCTGTGTGTGCAGGTGACTATTACTGTGCATAATTATTAGGCAACTTAACAAAAAACAAATATATACCCATTTCAATTATTTATTTACCAGTGAAACCAATATAACATCTCAACATTCACAAATATACATTTCTGACATTCAAAAACAAAACAAAAACAAATCAGTGACCAATATAGCCACCTTTCTTTGCAAGGACACTCAAAAGCCTGCCATCCATGGATTCTGTCAGTGTTTTGATCTGTTCACCATCAACATTGCGTGCAGAAGCAACCACAGCCTCCCAGACACTGTTCAGAGAGGTGTACTGTTTTCCCTCCTTGTAAATCTCACATTTGATGATGGACCACAGCTTCTCAATGGGGTTCAGATCAGGTGAACAAGGAGGCCATGTCATTAGATTTCTTGCCAGCCACGCTGTGGAGTACTTGGACGCGTGTGATGGAGCATTGTCCTGCATGAAAATCATGTTTTTCTTGAAGGATGCAGACTTCTTCCTGTACCACTGCTTGAAGAAGGTGTCTTCCAGAAACTGGCAGTAGGACTGGGAGTTGAGCTTGACTCCATCCTCAACCCGAAAAGGCCCCACAAGCTCATCTTTGATGATACCAGCCCAAACCAGTACTCCACCTCCACCTTGCTGGCGTCTGAGTCGGACTGGAGCTCTCTGCCCTTTACCAATCCAGCCACGGGCCCATCCACCTGGCCCATCAAGACTCACTCTCATTTCATCAGTCCATAAAACCTTAGAAAAATCAGTCTTGAGATATTTCTTGGCCCAGTCTTGACGTTTCAGCTTGTGTGTCTTGTTCAGTGGTGGTCGTCTTTCAGCCTTTCTTACCTTGGCCATGTCTCTGAGTATTGCACACCTTGTGCTTTTGGGCACTCCAGTGATGTTGCAGCTCTGAAATATGGCCAAACTGGTGGCAAGTGGCATCTTGGCAGCTGCACGCTTGACTTTTCTCAGTTCATGGGCAGTTATTTTGCGCCTTGGTTTTTCCACATGCTTCTTGCGACCGTGTTGACTATTTTGAATGAAACGCTTGATTGTTCGATGATCACGCTTCAGAAGCTTTGCAATTTTAAGAGTGCTGCATCCCTCTGCAAGATATCTCACTATTTTTGACTTTTCTGAGCCTGTCAAGTCCTTCTTTTGACCCATTTTGCCAAAGGAAAGGAAGTTGCCTAATAATTATGCACACCTGATATAGGGTGTTGATGTCATTAGACCACACCCCTTCTCATTACAGAGATGCACATCACCTAATATGCTTAATTGGTAGTAGGCTTTCGAACCTATACAGCTTGGAGTAAGACAACATGCATAAAGAGGATGATGTGGTCAAAATACTCATTTGCCTAATAATTCTGCACTCCCTGTAGACATAATGGCAGGCTTATGCAATGTATGATCCTATACTGTAACTAAACACGCATTATTTTTGCATTCCTATCACTATAGTTCACACGTGTGACCCTCCAGCGCAGTCACTTACCTGAATCCAGCGCTGATATTCCTCTGTACTGGGTCAGGCTCCGCTTCTCCTTCCCCAAAGTCAGCGATATAATGCGCATGTGTGGTGAGCTCTGCAAGTGCATTAGGACAGCCCCATACGAAAGCATTGTATAATGCTTTACTATAGGGTTTTGGGTGACGCTGGATGTACTCATGCATAAAGTGAGGATGTCCAGGATCAGTTAGATGACCAAAAGTTGCCTAATGAACCGGAAGTCCCTCTAGCCTAGAGGTGGAGTTAACCCTGTATACTAATTATCGCAGTTTCTCAATAACTATTAATAATAATCTATTACATTTTCAATCTTTGGTTTGATCTGGAGCCTCTGCAGCACTGGGAAGCCCCAATGAATGAGACACATACATGTTGTAGATTCAAAGGAACTGTCCGCTTTATTACGTCTCACGATTCAATATATGAAATGATCATTCTACATGTCCCTTATTGAATCATCCAATAGGGTACTAACACATAAGTTCTTGTAGCTTAAAGGAAAAAAGAGAGAGGGAAATAAGGCACTAACAGATGGGCATTGCCATACATGGTAAAGCTGGTTAAGCCTTGCTATTGATAAAGACTGAATACTAATCTACAGTCAATGTCCTCTATACAGTAAACAGAACTTATATTGTTAGTCTAGGGGCTTATTCACTAAATGGCGCTAAACACAAAACTGAAAATAAAGTCAGATACCGTCACCTCCCTTCTGCCTTCTGTAGCGAAGACGCATTATTTTTCTGTTTTCTCACTCCCCCATACATAAATGTTCACTGATAAATAATATTGACGCATGCACCAGCTAAAACCTGTCTGTTTTTTTCAATTGTACTGTTCATGTTAGGGCAATATCTAGTTACCAAACTGGGAGTTCTTAACTATACTACATCTGTGTGACAAACGCCACTTTCCACAGACGTTTGCCACGGACTCCTGTAGGAGTGTTGAACCTGGCCTCCTGCCCACCGACTATGGGCCAGGTCAGCGACTTTAAAGACCCATATTTTATTCCCCCTGGTTCCGCACTTTCCATTCATGCGCATAGAACCGAACGCAAGCTCAATGGCGGCCATTCGCATGGACCAAAACCGCGAATAGACTTCAGGGAGACTTAGCAGCGAATGCCTTGGAACTATTTTTGGCATGAAGACTTCGCCATTCCCAGTCGGTCCCCAGCGGAACTTAGACGCGATTCTATGGAACTATTTTTGGCATGGGACCATGCGTGCGGTCAGTCAAATTATGACTTCCAGGAAATTCCTCAACCCCTGAACCGATCTGGGTGATTTTTGGATATGTTGGTCACCCAAATCAGGGGATGTAACTTTTGTGGGGATTTTGTGTGTTTTAAGGTATTTTTGGGGTTTTGTAAAAAAATATGTTTTCTGTTCCCAGAGATAATTGAGTTGAATACAGTGCTGATGCAATTATCTTCCAGACATAGGGGAGTGTCCTGGACCTGAGAGCCAATGTAAACGTGTATATGTTTTCACTGTCTAGGCTCATGTTTGGGATATTGGAGAGCTATATTCACTCTGGGGATTGCCATAATCACTATACTCCCTTGGATCACAACACTTGCTCTTGTAAGAGCAACCTGCTTCGCTCTCTGGACTAGGTTAGGTCTACCCACTGAAAGCTGGGTCCTAATCTTGGGTCCAGGGTGGGTGGAGGACAGCGAGACCCCAACCAAGCTGTGGCGGTTTGTGGGGTTTATGGTGGTTATGGTATTTCAGTGCTGTGCTTATGGTGCTCGTAAGTATTAGTTGTCATGGGTGGCGGTACGGAAACCAGGACCCCTGAGTGCCTGATCATGAGATGGGAGTCTTCAGCATGGAAGTGGATTTATCAGGGCCTGGTACAGGATAACCACATGCCCCCTGGTGAGCACCAGCACCAGCGATTGTGCGGCTACATACCAGGTTCCTGATACAGCTTAGCGGAACAAGGAGCTTGGAAATAAGCATACCTCCCAGGAGCTGAATAGGGAAGCTCTGCTGCAAGAATATATCCAGTACAGAAACAAGGCAAGGCTAGGATAGTCACCAATCATGAAAACAAGACAGAACTAGTAGAACCCAGAACCAGAGAAGGATAGGAAGCTAAACCCAGAGCATGTACACAATACATAAGGGAACATTAACTAAACAGGGGCAGGACAGGACTGTACATGGACTGGGAATACAAACTAAAACAAGACAAGATATGATAGGCAAAACAAGAGGAGACATAACTAAGTACTACATATCAAAATCATGGGGACTTAGTTACATTATATGATCATACATTTCATAAGCCTGCCAACAACGCCAATGTACCCCATATTTGGCAGGTCCTACTCTGCCTAATGCAAGCTAAACCAACCAAAGAAAACACACATAGTACTTACCTGCAAGAAAGGGCAGAAGACTTGAGCAGCTGCCTGCAGGAACACTGAAACAAAAGGAATGATGGAAAACAAACGGGTGTGGCAAAATAAAACAAACATTTAAAGGAAACCTGGAGACTGGGAATTCCAGGGACGGGTTACAGAAATTAACCCAGAAAAACCCAGCATAAAGAAAACCAGACATAGAATAGAAAACCAAAAAACCAAGAAAAGCAAAACAAGAATTGTGAAAAGAGTACTGGATACCAGAAGCAATAGCCAGAATAATCCGCAGCAAGGAACAGGATGTGACACTAGGAAGCCATGATTGACAGAGGTACCCAGTCTGGGTGCCAGACGGTCCGTCAGAATCTGTTCTAAGGTTTCAGATGTTTTGTTGTGGAATATACACCCAAATGAACACTGTAAACACTGTGCAGTTGTTTATTTTTTTTTTACAGCAGCTTTCCATTTTTTTCATCAATTCTGCTGTAGGAATAGATTCTAAACCCTACACCCACTCAAAAACAAATGAAGCCCCAATTGCCTTCTAGAAATTGCTTCATTATAATTCCGAACTTTTGCCTCCTTCTCCTGTACACATTTTTATCACAGGTGTTACCTCCTATTATAATTTTCTTTTTTTTTCAGACAGTGTTGAGTTTAGCGTGTGAATCTTCCCTCCTGATGATAGAAGTAACTTTAAAAGTCAGCAGAGCAGTTTTTTTTTAAAAATTCTGACCGCATACTGGCAGTGAAATCCTCCACATGTGGGCCTTGTGAAAATTCTTTATTTTTTATTGTTAGAAAAAGAGTCATAGGCTCAATATCCACATGGTAAAGGAACATTTTAATCAATGGATGGCGAACTATGTCCATCACAGGAAAATTCCCTCTTATATGTCTAACTTTCCTTAAAACATGTATGACCTGTGGGTGAAATTGTAATGAAACTTAAGGCATTGGAAATAAAAAAACTGTATTCCTAATGCTTTAGTGTTTCTGTACTCTAGGTCCGCCTTCCCCATGTGTCCTGAAAATGAAATGAAATTAAATTAAATGTTTACTTACCTTTTCCAGCACAATGGCTCCTTTGATGCTGCTTACTTCTCCACCTCCAGTGATTTCATGGAGGAGGCATGGCCTCCTATGTTAAGGGGAGCAATGGATAACTAATGCGCATTGAACGCTGCATGTGCATTCAAGCTTCCCGTAGGAAAGTATTGAGTTAAGTCTTTCCTATAGGTGCTTTTCCATCACGTTACTGAGTAGTGAGTAGTGATGACGCGAACATAACATTTTCAGTTCGCGAATAGCGAACGCGAATTTCCGCAAATGTTCGCGAACCGGCCAAACCGCCATAGACTTCAATAGGCAGGTGAATTTTAAAACCCACAGGGACTCTTTCTGGCCACAATAGTGATTAAAGGGGGGGGAGACCTACTCTCCTCCCCCCCAGCCCCTACCCTTGGGCAGCGGGTGGGGGCCATAAAGATAATGAGGGGGGGACCTACTGTCCTCCCCCCCAGTCCCCCACCCCTGTGCGGCGGGTGAGGGCCATAAAGATAATGAGGGGTGGGGACCTACTGTCCTCCCCCCAGGCCCCCACCCCTGTGCAGCAGGTGGGGGCCATAATGATAATGAGGGGCGGGGACCTACTGTCCTCCCCCCCCGGCCCCCACCCCTGGGCGGTGGGTGGGGGCCATAAAGATAATGAGGGGGGACCAACTGTCCTCCCCCTCTACTGCCCCCACCCCTGGGCGGCGGGTGGGGACCATAATGATAATGGGGGGACCTACTGTCCTCCCCCCCCGGCCCCCACCCCTGGGCAGCGGGTGGGGGCCATAAAGATAATGAGGGGGGGACCTACTGTCCTCCCCCCCGGCCCCCACCCCTGGGCGGTGGGTGGGGGCCATAAAGATAATGAGGGGGGGACCTACTGTCCTCCCCCTCTCCGGCCCCCACCCCTGTGGGGCGGGTGGGGGCCCTAAAAAAACAATAAGAGTGGGACATACTGTACCCCCCTGGCCCCCACCCCTGAGCGGCGGGTGGGGGCCATAATGATAATGAGGGGGGGGAACTACTATCCTCCCCCCCGGCCCCCACCCCTGGGCGGCGGGTGGGGGCCATAAAGATAATGAGGGGGGACCTACTGTTCTCCCCCTCTCCAGCCCCCACCCCTGTGCGGCGGGTGGGGGCCCTAAAAAAACAGTAAGGGGGGGACCTACTGTCCCCCCCGGCCCCCACACCTGAGCGGTGGGTGGGGGCCCTAAAAAACCCAATAAGGGGGGACCTAATGTCCTCCCCCCTGGCCCCCACCCCTGAGCGGTGGGTGGGGGCCCTAAATACAAATAATGTAATGTTTGTATTTGCATGCAGGGGGTGTCTTTTAAATGCATATGTACATTTGTGTGTAGTATTCCAGCAAACTGGATTGTTTGTATATAATGTTTGTGTTTGCAGGGGTCAGTTTGCATGTTGTGTGATTTCTGGGATGTATGCCCACACATATTAAAACATATACACATTAACACGCAGATACACACATAAGCACACTGACACATGCTCACACCTTGACACATACTGGCACACACACACACACACACACACTCAGATACACACCCTTTGACACACAGATACAAGCACTGTGATACACACACACACACTGGCACATCCACACACAGAGATACACACACACACACACACTGACACAGGTATGTACACACACAGTCAGATACACACATACATAAAGGTATAAATGCAGGGGTGTATATGTGTACAGTGCTAGAGATGGAATATAGGAGTGTATTTGTGTTGGCATTAAAATGCTGGGGTGTATGCATTACCACACACTCAGATGCACACTTACACACACACACACACTGACACACAAGTACACATACACAGGTATACATTCACACAGAAACACTGACACACAGCCAGATACACACACTGACACAAACACAGCCAGATACACACACACACACACACACACACACACACACACATATGTGTGCATTTACATATTTTAATCTCTGCCTTCTAGCAGCTCTTGGACAGCAACTCCCAGCAACATTGACCAATATAATGTCTCAACTCTGTTCTTACATACCCTGGTCCAGAATTTGGCAAAAGTGACATTTGGAAATGGTGTACAGCCTTTGATAGCACTTGATGCAATAATATGTTAAAATAAATACTTTTTAAATTTATATTTAATAGGGAACTGTCAGGTTCTTCTAGGATTTTTAACATGTAATTATTCCCTGTGTGTTACATTACAAACACCAACACTTGAATAAAAGTGATATTAGAAATAAGCAAAACAAAACATATTTAGCCACCCTCCTGTCTCCATACCTTTTGGGTACAGAGGTGTGGCTTCCCTGGTGTCCAGTGAGAGCTTGCTGGCCAAGGCTGATGGGAGTCTGCCATCAGCTTTCTCAGTCCCTCTCCCCCACAATGCTTGCATCCTCCTCCGTGTGGTTTGCCTCCTCCCCAGCGGCACTGAGGAGGAAGTGATCTGACCTCACTTCCTCCCAGCATGTCACGAAGAAAAGGGATCACAGGGCAGTGTGTGAGGGGGCTACCTGTGAGTATGTTTTCAGCCAACCCCGGTCCAGAGCAGTATTAAAGGGCTGTGGCCCCTGATTACCTCAGGTGCTGCAGGTGGGCCCATGGGGCAGCTGCCTTAGGGCCCCCAGGAGTAACTGGGCCCGGGGCAGCTGCCCTTTTGCCCCTCCTTAAAGACGGTCCTGAGTGTGAAACCTAACTGGTACTGGCTGACAAGCAAACAAGCTAATACAAAGTGCTGAAATGATTATACTAAAAGGGGGTGACAGATGAGGCCCTGCTTGTTGCCAAGTGGCTTGAGAGGGCTCACTTCACACTCACAGAAACAACAATAGTGAAGCTCTGCATTTAGCATCTAGCAAAAACTCCCAGAACCTCCAGGCCTTACTTCACACTCACAGAAACCACAATAGTGAAGCTCTGCATTTAACATCTAGCAGAAACTGCCACAACCTCCAGGCCTCACTTTATACTCACAGAAACAATAATAGTGAAGCTCTGCATTAAAAGGGACAATAGAGTCACCTGAACAACTTTAGCTTAATGAAGCAGTTTTGGTGTATAGAACATGCCCCTGCAGCCTCACTGCTTAATCCTCTGCCATTTAGGAGTTAAATCCCTTTGTTTATGAACCCTAGTCACACCTCCCTGCATGTGACTTGCACAGCCTTCCATAAACACTTCCCTATTTATGCTTTTGATACCGGAGAAACTGACGGAAGCCAAGCACAGAGAGATGGACACAGGTTTCTTCAGGAAGGAAGAGATTCTTTATTGGATCACCGATCGGGACTCAGAGGGACTAACGTCACCAAAATACAGCAAGTTCTGAGCCCCGGACAATAGTGCAGGCTCCTTATATAGGCATATAACTCCTCCCATATTAAGCTCCACCCGCACATTCTCTTGACCAAATAAGAATTAACTTCCTGTTTGACCGCATGGCTTGTCCAGCACAATGGAGGAGGGGGAATACTACATCCTGTATTCTTGCACATGCTCCGTACACTACTGATCGTATCTTGCCTCGTGCAACCAACTGATCGATACGTCAGCATATGCACGTACACATGCCACGTGGTAATCTCGGCCTACTAAATTTATTTTTACCGAGATTCCACCACATTCCCCCATTTGATGCCTCTTGATATTTTACAATTACTTGAGGCATCACTTAACCTTAGTTTGCTTACACCGCAAGTTACCTTGAACCAGACCAGACTTATCTTATGATGTGAATATTTTAACACTCATCTTCCTGCATTGGTTCTCCCTGATCTAAAGCCTTGTACTTATAAATCGCCATTATCTGTGCAGCAGCCTTCCTCTCTGCTATACTTCCTATCAGGCTTTGCACAGACCTAACTACTAAGGGTATAAGACACGGCAGGAGTAGACACAACATTAAAATTAGTAGGACTCCACCTACCACTGCCTTAAGCCCTCCAAACCACTCATACCAGCTACCAAACCAACTACTTGGATTATACCCTTTCCATACCTGAGTAGGCACATGCGCTAGTTTAACCATATGGCTAGTAAGCTCAGCTATTGCTTGCCCTTCGTCATCTATTTGAAGACAGCAATTGCTTAGGTTAAACTTCCCACATACACCTCCCTCTACTGCCAAAAGGTAATCCAAGGCTAATCTATTTTGGTAGACTGCTGTCCTCATCCTGGTGTTATGCTTCGCTAGAAGATTGAGCGCTTGTGATGTCTCATTAGTGATAATCTCAACCACCGCCTGTAATCTTATAATACGGTTGAGCATATAAATAGGGGTTCTGTAACCAAAGGTACCATCCTCAGCCCACGTGGCTGGCCCATAATAATCTATGATACGCTGGGGAGGCCATTCATTATCTTCCCAGGTGCCTATCTCTATGGGTCCCCTTTTCTTCCTATGATTCACATCATACACTTTAACACCTAAAGTCTCACCTGTTTCAATAGGTAACAAGAAGAAGGATGGTTTGAGCATACCCAACACACATGCCCCTTCCCAGTCCTGTGGCAGCTCCGAGTAGGCTTTCTTACCACAGATCCAGTACAAATTTGCTGGGGCTCTCCAGGTAGATGTGATGGATAAATCAAACCACACATCCTTTAAATTGGCGTATCTAGCAAACGGGTTTGATGGTTCTGAGACATTTGAAGCCGACCACCAAGTTGTATTCTTTGTATCATCATCATAAGCTTTTTGCCCTAGACAAGTTAATTCTCCTACAGAAGTGTTATACATTATTCCTTTCCTTGCTATGCAAACATAACCTATGATGGAGGTCTTTAATCTCCACTCAGATTTACCTCTAACACTCATATGATAATCGGCTTGTGTAGATATTAGTTGGTCAACTGCCTCAGAACCGGACATTACCTCCTTTGCTTCCCAAGGCCATTGGTCTCCCATGTTAGTACCTCCACACACATAGCAGTTGGTAACATTAAGACTACCAGCAATACTTTCGGCTAAATCGATGAACAGGTTTTTAGCATTATGGGGGATCTTATTATCTATGCTCATCTCTTCATAAAAGGAATGGTATACTTGATGAGTCTGGGAGGATACCGTATCAGTCTCTATTCCTATAAACAATAATGTCCCAGGATCTAAACCCGTCCCGTATATCTGAAAACCAAATAAATTGCCATATTTGTCTAAGAACTTGTCGGGGTTATTAATAAGTATATGGACTGGGTTGCATTCCATAGACTTACAATATGGGCTAGTTGGCAACTTAGTCACTATCATGTCTTTATCTACTGTCTGTCCCCAAGTCGCCCACCCCACACAAGACCAATATGGACAAAAGTTATAATCTTTATTTGGGCATCTAGGACTCACATATTTATTTTTACTACTGGGACAAATATATTTATCGTTAGATCCATACGTCCTCTCCCATCTAAGATCCCCACATACATTCCACGGCTTTCTACCACTCGATATCGCTTTACACGCATCAAATAGCAGAACGCCCGAAGAATGTACGGATTCTAACACCGTCTTATTAATTAGGGTCCCCTGAGGATCTCCATTCCTGAGAGTCAACCAAATTGTACGAGGTTGATACTCCGGACTGAAGCACTTAGGTTCTCCTACTCCTAAATGGCACACACTATAGTCTATATTTAAGTATCTACATCTTGATACATCTCCTTTACACTCGTATTGTGAATGCCAAATTAGGGTTTGGGAAATATGGTTACCTGTTCTCGTAGTCTTAATGCATACCTCACAGCTAGGAGTGTCGGTACCTCTACCTTCCTGAATATAAAAACACATATAAATAAACACTATAAAAAGCACATCTTTCGCCGTCATCCTCAGTCTTCGTCCGTGCGATGGAGCCTCAGCTTCCAGGATGTGAGGGCTGCAGGGAATGGAGTTCTGCTCGTCTTCACAGGTGTCCCTTCGAGACTTTCCTGGCTTATACACTATGTGTTGGTAAGAGGACAGGCTTTATTATGGCCTTCTCACTCACACCTGTAACAATAAAATTTGTAATCCACACGATTCCTCGTTATTCCGACTGAGTAGTGCGTTTTAACCGGATCTTGCAGGGATTCTCTGGATCTGCTGTAACTTGCCAAGAATCAACTGCTGCTGGCTTAACCCTGGAGTGATGTATCCACGGAGTCACTTCGGCTACTTTTATCGCTGTAGGGGTAGACAAAAGAACAACATAAGGACCTCTCCACTTGGGCCCTAACGGTACATTATTCCACTCTTTAATCCACACTTGATCTCCTGGATGATAACTATGAACAGGGGGATAAATATTCACAGGTAATCTATCTTGTACCCATTTCTGTACCTCCTCCATAGTCTTACCCAACTCTACAACCTGCTGCCGGGTAATTCCTTCTCCCAACTGACTCAAATCCCCCCTTAAGTTACCAAGTACGGGAGGTGGTCGCCCATACATAATTTCAAAAGGAGAGAGGCCCATCCTTCTGGTAGGGGTACTGCGGATTCGCAATAGGGCTATGGGTAAGAGAACGTTCCACTTAAGTTGGGTTTCCTGGCACATTTTAGCCAACTGGTTCTTTATAGTTCTATTCATTCTCTCTACCTTACCAGAACTCTGGGGTCTATATGCAGTATGAAGCCTCCACTTTATACCAAGCATATGAGTCAGTTGTTGTAGGCACTGATGAACAAAAGCTGGACCATTGTCCGATCCTATAGAACAAGGTAGTCCATATCGGGGTATTATTTCTCGTAGCAGGAATCTTACAACTTCTCCTGCTTTCTCTGTACGAGTAGGACATGCTTCTACCCAGCCTGAATAGGTGCACACAATTACCAGCAGGTAACGATGTCCACCCGATTTAGGCATCACTGTAAAGTCTATTTGTAGATCGGACATGGGGAGTCCCCCCATAAACTGGACTCCTGGTGGCTTTACTGGTCCTTGTCTTGCATTATTTTTAGCACACGTTACACATCTTCGTACAATGGCCTGAGTCAAGTTGGACAATCTTGGTATGTAGAAATGTTTTCTGAGAAATTCTTCAGTACTGTCTCTCCCAGAATGTGTCCCGTTGTGATAATTTTGGACAATTTCTACTGCTAGTGATGCTGGTATGACTATTCTTCCATCTTCTAGCTGATACCACTTGTTCTCCAGATACTTTCCCGGTTCAGTCTTTAACCACTCCTCTTCTTGAGCTGTATAAACTGGAGTCCATTGGGACAGTGGAGTTGGTATAAGAGCAGCTATATGCCCCACATACTCCTGTCTTCCTGATTCAGCAGCACGCTTAGCTGCACTATCTGCCATCCGATTTCCCTTGGTTACATCACCATCTCCTCTCAGATGCGCTCGACAATGTATGATACCGACTTCTTTCGGCTCCCACACTGCTTCCAATAGTTGTAGGATTTCAGCTGCGTATTTGATTTCTTTGCCTTCTGAATTCAGTAGTCCTCTTTCTTTATACAAAGCTCCGTGGGCATGAGTGGTTAAAAACGCATACTTAGAGTCCGTATAGATATTCACTCTTAAACCTTCAGCCAATTGTAACGCTCGTGTTAGTGCTATTAATTCTGCCTTTTGTGCTGATGTTCCTTTCGCCAGTGGCCGAGCTTCTATCACCTTGTCTATTGTTGTTACTGCATATCCTGCATAGCGGATCCCTTCTTTCACATAACTACTGCCGTCGGTATAATATTGAACATCGGGGTTCTGGATGGGAAAATCACGAAGATCTGGTCTACTTGAGAATACTTCATCCATTACTTCCAAACAATCATGTTGACTTTCAGTAGGTTGTGGCAAAAGGGTAGCTGGATTTAAGGTGTTTACAGTCTCTAAATGCACTCTTGGGTTTTCACACAACATTGCTTGATACTTGGTCATACGGCTATTACTAAACCAATGATTTCCTTTGTAATCCAACAACGTCTGTACTGCATGTGGGACTCGTACATAAAGTTCTTGACCCAGAGTGAGTTTATCGGCTTCAGCTACTAGCAGGGCGGCTGCAGCTACTGCTCTTAGACAAGGTGGAAGTCCGCTGGCCACTGCATCCAATTGCTTAGACATGTAGGCAACAGGTCTTTGCCATGATCCCAAGTACTGTGTCAATACTCCCACAGCCATTCTTCTTTGCTCGTGTACATATAAGTAGAATGGTCGTGTGTGATCAGGTAGACCTAATGCTGGGGCACTCATCAAAGCCTTCTTCACATCTTCAAATGCCGTTTGCTGTTCTTGGGTCCATAAGAAGGGGTCGTGCTCTGTACCTTTGATAGCTGCGTACAGAGGTTTTGCTAGTATCGCATAGCTGGGAATCCATATCCTACAGAAGCCTGCTGCCCCCAAGAATTCTCGCACTTGTCTTCTATTCTTGGGTATTGGTATTTGGCAGACAGCTTCTTTTCTCTCTGGCCCCATAATTCTTTGACCTTCAGAGATATGGAATCCCAGATACTTGACAGTTGGCAAACACAACTGAGCCTTCTTTCTAGACACCTTGTATCCTGCCTTCCAGAGAATGTGTAGTAGATCGTGCGTTGCTTGCTGACAGATTTCTTTTGTAACTGCTGCTATCAACAAGTCATCTACATATTGTAACAAGACACACTCTCCTGGGATGGACTCGAAATCCAGTAGATCTTGACTTAGGGCTGAACCAAATAGGGTAGGTGAATTTTTAAACCCTTGGGGTAGTCTTGTCCAAGTCATTTGGCGTTTTGAGCCCGTTACAGCGTTCTCCCATTGGAAAGCGAAAATACATTGACTTTCTGCGGCAATTCGGAGGCAAAAGAAGGCATCTTTGAGATCCAAGACTGTGAAGTAAGTAGCCCCGCCCGGAATTAAAGCAAGCAGGTTATATGGATTGGGTACAACTGGATGTATACTAACAACCGCATCATTGACTGCTCTCAAGTCCTGCACAGGTCGATACTCATCTGTACCGGGCTTTTGAACAGGCAGCAATGGGGTGTTCCAGGGGGAAGTACAGAATTTTAGGATACCATACCGTATGAACTTATCCAGATAGGATTGGATGTTCTTCTTAGCCTTCTGTGGGATGTGGTATTGTCTTAGGCTCACTGGATAAACCCCAAGTTTCAGTTCAATTTTTATAGGTGGAATATTGCGGGCCAGTCCTGGTGGGTTGTTCTCTGCCCAAACTCCTGGTATGTTAAACAATGTCTCATCACTCCTAGGGTTTTGGCTAGTCAACGCTGTATAAAGTCGCCACTCTTCTTCCTTTGGTACGGATAAAGTCATAATACCTGAAGGTCCATTAAACTTTAAAGATGTTGTTCCATTTGGTAGGAACGTAATCTGCGCTTGTAATTTTGACAGCATATCACGTCCCAGCAATTGGACTGGACATTCAGGCATATAAAGGAATTGATGTTTTATTACGTGGCCTCCCAATGTACAGAGTCGACTTTTAAGAACCGGTCTTTCAGCACTTCTTCCAGTTGCTCCTATCACAGTAATAGTCCTTCCAGATGGAGGAGCAACTAGATTAGTCACCACTGAATGTTCGGCACCAGTGTCGATCATGAACGCACTCCTTTTTCCCCCTATTGATACATCGACCATAGGCTCCGCTCGACCAAGGGGGATGGAGCCCGGTCGGTATCAATAGTCCTCCATGACCGTGTCAGCCAATCCTACGAAGTCCCTACCTTCTCTATCGCGGGACCTTTGCGCTGCTGGAATATACCTGTCTTCCCTAACACTTCCTCTGTTCCCATTACTCCCTCTATAACCATTACTCCCTCCGGGGCCTCCTCTACCTCTCGCTCTGCCTCTAAAGTTTCCATAGCCTGTCCTGGGTTGGTCTCTCTCGTACTGCTCTCTTTGCGGACATTCGTTCCTCCAATGCCCTTCTTCCTTGCAATACGCGCACTGATTCCTACTCAAAGGCTCCCTACTCCATCTACTATCGCCTCTATCTGGGCCCCGTCTATCTACGCCTGCGATCGCTACCGCTAGCATATCAGCCTTTTTACGCATCTTGCGCTCTTCCTCTTTCTTACTTTCTGTATCCCTGTTCATATAAACCTTATTCGCTACCTCCATTAGTTGGTTGATGAACATACCTGCAAACCCTTCTAACTTTTGTAGCTTGCGCTTAATATCTCCGTAAGCTTGGCTGACAAAGGCGGAGTTCACCATTCGGGAATTGTCTGCGTCTTCCGGATTAAAGGGGGTATACAAGCGGTATGCCTCCAATAATCGGTCATAAAAGACACTGGGCGCTTCATCGCTTTTCTGAATCACCTCAACTGTCTTCGACATGTTAATAGCTTTCTTTCCTCCGGCTTTCATGCCAGCAATTATAGCGTCTCTATAGGCTCTGAGTTGAACCATATCAGCACCATTTACGTTCCAATCGGGATCGGTGTTGGGATAATGTGTTGCGGCCCATGCTGATGGATTAGCTTGGTTTAAAGTACGGGCTTTATCCTCTAATGCTTTAATGGCTGCTTGATTTATTCTTGTCCTTTCCTCATTGTTAAATAAAGTCATTAATAACTGCTGGCAATCAGCCCATGTCGGGTTATGTGTCTGTACTATTGAGGTGAACAGATCAGTCATAGCTTGTGGTTTCTCGGTATACGAGGAATTGTGGGTCTTCCAATTTAAAAGGTCGGTTGTAGTAAATGGGACATATACGAAGACAGGGTCAGCGTGTGCCATTTGACCTGCGGCATCGATATAAGCTGACCCGGGATTCAGACGAAGAGGCATCTGATAGTGCTTTAATTGTTGGGCACCGGTCAACTGTCGGGTCTGTATGGGGCTACGTGGAGGGGCGTCAGTCATGGGTTCCAGTCGGGGAGAAATAGGGTATGGGGATGTGGGAGCTTGGTTTTGGGAAAAGGTTGTAAATAGAACACTTCGGGTCGAGCTAGATGAAGCTTGACCGGAAGTCTGAAGTGGCGCCAAATCAGGATATTCGTTTTTAATGGGGGTTGGTTCTGATTCCGGAAGGGGAGATTTAGTACGAGGGGGGGTGGATCCTGTACTGGAGGAGGAAGCGGAAGTGGATGGGGGTAATGAGGGGAGGGCTGCAGGACTTCCTGCGTTTGCGTCACTTCTTCTTAACGGAAAGTAAGGGGGCGGCAAAGGGATCTCGGACTCAGGGGGCGTGTCCAAAATGGGCCTAACACCAGTCCTAGTGGACGAACAAGTCCTAGCTACCATGAGGCGACATTGCTCCTCGTGGCATGTCCGGAGCCATTTTGGCGAGTCATTTACGGCCTGTCTCCAACAGTCAACATAAGGAAACTGGCCGTAAAGTTCAGGCCTACCTGATACAGCCACGTGTAAGCGCTGTACCAGAGTTGGATCCAAACTGCCACGTGGCGGCCATGCCGCAACCAAAGTAGGCCACTCCCTAGTACACAAAGTAACCAAACGTACAGGAGACATCTTAACCCCAAAATCGCAAGTTTTGAATCCCTTTTTAAAATTCTTCACCATACAACCTAAGGGATCCGGGATCGTTGACTGCGACGCACCCATACTTAACAATGGAACGTCGTCGACAACGAATACTATACACGCGTACTATTCAACAGTCACACCCGTTTCCTCTGGCAACAGCACCACGTGGTACGGTTACCAAGTGAAACGTATACAATAACACAATAAACACTCAGGGAATTCCCGTACACACACAGCTGCTACACCAGTCACTATATAATCAATATTATGCCCTTTGGCGTAACTATACAGTCACCCACGCTATAATTCTTTATATACGAATTACCCGTCTATAACACACCCCAGTAACATCGTCTTTTACAAATAGCGGTTAAAGTACGGTTAGCATAGGTCAAAGCACAAGTTAAGGTCACAATACAATTATTAGTGGTTATGGTGTTAAACATGCAATGGACGACAATGATTAGTACTTATATACAGTGTCAGTAAATATACAGGGTTATGGTACCGTGCACTATAATACAGCAACACACTATTAACACTCTCGCTAGACGGCTGAGCTCGCGCTATCTAACAAGATATACACTTTACTAAACAATCGTTAACACATTTACAATTCCCAACTAAACTATTGGCCAGTACCTTGATGGACTACCTAAAACTATATACACCCGTTTTGGTTAGCCACACTGCCCAATCACCACATATATAGCGAGCTAGAGAACCGAATTTACACAGGCGCCTCTTAGTCGCACTATCAAAAGTCTAGTGGGTTCCAAATTTACACGCCTTCCCACTTAGCCCAGATAGGATGAGAACTAGCGAACCGAATTTACACAGGCGCCGCTTAGTCTCCCGGTCCCTCCGACCTAGCGAACGTAATATACACCCTAGAACGCTAGTCTAGACAAGACACCGGTGTCCGGCTAGGGCTATTTACACCAGGACCCCGCCTGACTAACCAAATCAAACGGTCTGACTAAAGAGCGTTCGATCGAGCGGTGCGCCTTCGCTCCTTCCCTCCGACAGAGGGGGCAGATACACAGATTCAAAACCCCTTTGGGCCTACCGCACAATCGGTATACCCCTAGTGGGTCCTGCCGTCTAAAACAGCAGTTGTCTTACCTCCTCGTTCCTGAACCTGAGTTCACACTCATCGACGGGGACACCCCAGCACTTCTCACGTAGAGGCCGATGATCTCCTGGACAACAGACCAGTGGCGCCGAGACGAAGGGAGGTCCACGCAGAAGTTCAGGGGTGCAGCCGTAGAGAACGTGGGCAAAGATAGACCGTCTCACGCCTCTGCCTCTCAGCTACCGTTGAACGATGAGCTTCCCGGCCAATGCACCAAATGATACCGGAGAAACTGACGGAAGCCAAGCACAGAGAGATGGACACAGGTTTCTTCAGGAAGGAAGAGATTCTTTATTGGATCACCGATCGGGACTCAGAGGGACTAACGTCACCAAAATACAGCAAGTTCTGAGCCCCGGACAATAGTGCAGGCTCCTTATATAGGCATATAACTCCTCCCATATTAAGCTCCACCCGCACATTCTCTTGACCAATCATTACAAATAAGAATTAACTTCCTGTTTGACCGCATGGCTTGTCCAGCACAATGGCGGAGGGGGAATACTACATCCTGTATTCTTGCACATGCTCCGTACACTACTGATCGTATCTTGCCTCGTGCAACCAACTGATCGATACGTCAGCATATGCACGTACACATGCCACGTGGTAATCTCGGCCTACTAAATTTATTTTTACCGAGATTCCACCACACTTTCTTTATTGCAAGTTCTGTTTAATTAAGATTTTCTTATCCCCTGCTATGTTACTAGCTTGCTAGACCCTGCAAGACCCTCCTGTATGGGATTAAAGTTCAATTTAGAGATTGAGATACAATTATTTAAGGCAACTTACATCTGTTTGAAAGTGAAACCAGTTTTTTTTTTTCATGCAGGCTCTGTCAATCATAGCCAGGGGAGGTGTGGCTAGGGCTGCATGAACAGAAACAAAGTGATTTAACTCCTAAATGACAGTGAATTGAGCAGTGAAATTGCAGGGGAATGATCTATACACCAAAACTGCTTTATTTAGCTAAAGTAATTTAGGTGCATCTTGGAAGTAAAAACCCAAGGGCAGAGTGCAGAATATTTGATAGAGTCCTAACCTCAACATCTGAGGAAAGTGATTTAGGGGTGATTATTTCTGATGACTTAAAGGTAGGCAGACAATGTAATAGAGCAGCAGGAAATGCTAGCAGAATGCTTGGTTGTATAGGGAGAGGTATTAGCAGTAGAAAGAGGGAAGTGCTCATGCCATTGTACAGAACACTGGTGAGACCTCACTTGGAGTACTGTACACATGACAGGTGTATAGTCGCCATTTGGGCAGTCGGAATCCAGGACAAACCACCCCCATAACCTAACCCAATAACACACGGACACTAAGTATTATGGGGAAATTTGTCCACAGCTTTATTAACCAATAATTATAATAATAATAATAATTATAATAATAATAATAATAACACTAATAAATTAACATATTAAACATGGGTCATTGCCCCCCATACTCCGCCCCCTCGCATCCTGTTCCTTCGGCTACCATACAAAAGGCAATGACCCCCATATAATAACACATATACATATTTATAACATATTTATAACATACACCAACATTCCAAAGTGCCAACCATCCATTAACCACGGCAGGGGTATACCCGGATACCCCTGCCACACCAGGTTCTGAGTCACCTCCAGGACTCGAAACCTCTCAACCACCGATGACCACAATCTGTTATTCCACCTCACGTTCATCCAGGGGAGCCTATTTCCTCTCCTTCGGCTCCCCGTCCCGCCGCTGTGAAAGAAACGGGTTAAATAAACACATAACAAACAAAGGGAGGGTGGGTGGGACAAACTCAACCGGGTAGAAAGTTAGAATGACTCACCTAAAATGGCTGCTCATTTAAATAGCCAATCCTACTTACCCATAATCCAACCCTTGCTTACTTCCTCCTAAGCCCGCCTCCTAACCCCTGTCAAGGCCTTTTTCCGCTTAGCTGCGCTCTAGCTACATGGGGCTACATGACAGGTGTATAGTCGCCATTTGGGCAGTCGGAATCCAGGACAAACCACCCCCATAACCTAACCCAATAACACACGGACACTAAGTATTATGGGGAAATTTGTCCACAGCTTTATTAACCAATAATTATAATAATAATAATAATTATAATAATAATAATAATAACACTAATAAATTAACATATTAAACATGGGTCATTGCCCCCCATACTCCGCCCCCTCGCATCCTGTTCCTTCGGCTACCATACAAAAGGCAATGACCCCCATATAATAACACATATACATATTTATAACATATTTATAACATACACCAACATTCCAAAGTGCCAACCATCCATTAACCACGGCAGGGGTATACCCGGATACCCCTGCCACACCAGGTTCTGAGTCACCTCCAGGACTCGAAACCTCTCAACCACCGATGACCACAATCTGTTATTCCACCTCACGTTCATCCAGGGGAGCCTATTTCCTCTCCTTCGGCTCCCCGTCCCGCCACAAGCTCAGACCTTGACCCCTTAAGCTGTCTGAGCTCCGCCACCCCGAAGAAACAGAGCCATCCGGATACCATCCTGCCAACCCAAGTTGAGCAGGTCCAAACCCACCTCCGAGAGGTGAACACCATCCGAGCGGTAGTATCCCGGCAACCCTTCCTCCAGCTCAAGGTGCCTTACTACCACACCCCCAACCTTTCGCACAAAGCTTGCCATCAAGCTATTTACCTTCTTCCTGCACCTATCCATAGCTACCGGATCCCGAGCGTGCCGCCACCGGCGCCTCGGGACAATCTCCGACCACACCAACATGACCCCCGGAAGCAGGCCCCTCAACTATTGATGTCCTGCTTCATCCACTTCACCAGCCGTCGTTGCGGCGTAAGGCCCAGGTCATTACCCCCAATATGCAGGACCAGTAAGTCCGGCGTGTATCCCGCCGCCAGCATCCCAAACAGTTTACCACAAACATCCCCCCAGCAGAAACCCCGATACCCAAACCAGCGAACCGCCAACTGGCCCCTTGGAAAACCCAGCTGCTGGCCTTGCGCTCGAGCTGCGGCCCTCCTCTCGGCCCAGAAGACAAACGAATGGCCCACGATCCATGCTTCACGCCCTGGGGGGAAAAACAAATGATGAGGGAAGTCCGACAGAGACCCCCACCCCCGCCCAAATAACACAGAGAACCGTTACAGTACAGCCAGTTACAAGTCGCTCATCCCCAGCATATATACATTTTTTTTTTTTTTTTTGCATAAAACGGTCCCCAAACTCATTATTCCAACAGACCCAATCGGACATAGGAACGGAATCTTACTGATTCCCACCTCCCGATCCGTTTCACCACCTCGTCCCCCAATCCCAACCGAGCCGCCTCCGTGGCAGCCCCAATACGGAACGAGTGTGTTCCAAATCGTTCAGCATGAAGCCCTAACTTGCCCAAGCCCAACCGAAAAACTTTCGTGAACTGAAACCGAGAGAGGGAGGATCCGTCGGCATGCACCAACAAGGAACCCCCCATCACTGGCCTCCGTGCCAGGTACTCTGCCGTAGCAGCCAACGGGCACAAAGTCGAGCCCGGCAAGGCCCCCAGTGCCACGTCCCGGCCCACGCCGCGGACATCCGTTTTGGAGCTGCCCAGGTGCACCACCACCTTCCCATCCAAGACACGAACCCCCGAAAATTGCAAGCCCCCTTGCACCATCTTATTAGCGCTCACCAATTCCCCAATTCGGAATGCCCCAAAAAACGCCAAAATAAACGCCACCTTGAACAGAGAAGCCTCGAACCCATCGAAACAGATTTCAGGCAACAAACCCACCAAATCCCCCAGTAGTCGAACCGACACCGGGCGCCTGGTATCCGGCGACCTGCGTCCCTTGCGATAGCCCTTCAGGGCCTGCCTGATAATGAAGGTCTTAGTAAAGTCCTCCTTCCCATGCCATCTGAACCAAAACGCCATCGCCGCCATGGACCTGTCCACCATGGCAGGTGACGCCCTTTTTGCCAGCAACTGACAAGTGTACCACAGGAAAGCATCCCGCAGGGCCTCCCCGCTGTCCACGGCCAGCCCGTCCAGCGACCGCTCCCACAGGCCCCAAACCTTACTGTACGAGGCCCAAGTGGCCGGTGCCAGAGAAGCCTTCACAAGTCCTCCAAGCAGGATGTTCCCAGCTGCCAAATCTCGTCCGGGCAAGCCTGCCCGTCCTTCGAAGCCCCCGGCGCCACCAGCCAGAATCGGGACCACTGAAAACGAGACAGAGCATCAGCCACCTCATTCAAATAACCGGGAACATGCCGCGCGCGAAAAACAACATTCCGAGACATACACAGCAATACCAATCGCCTAAGCAGCCTAACCACCGGCCTGGAGGCCGCAGACTGACGATTCACCGCGTGAACCACCGCCATGTTATCCGAGAAAAAGACCACTTTCCGATTACGCAGCCTGTCGCCCCATAGTGCCATCGCAACCACTAACGGGAATAACTCAAGGAAAGCCAAGTTGCGCATAAGAGGGCTCGAACCCCAAGAGTCCGGCCACCTCTCCGCACACCAACAGCCACCAAAGTATGCCCCAAAACCCACACTACCCGAAGCATCCGTGAAAAGCTCAAGTTCGGCCGATGACTGGCCCTCCTGCCTGAACAACACTGTCCCATTAAAATCCCGCAAGAAGGCATCCCAAATGCCCAAATCCTCCTTCATGGCCGCCGACACCCGGATGAAATGGTGCGGAGACCGAACCCCCGCAGTAGCAGCCGACAGGCTGCGACTGAAAACCCTTCCCATCGGGATTACCCGACACGCAAAATTGAGCAGCCCAATCAAAGACTGGAGCTGCCGCAGAGTAACCTTGCGCGCCCCCGCCACAGCGGCCACCGCCCCTCGAAGCCTGTCCAGCTTATCCCGAGGCAGCCTGCATTCACCCAACCCAGAGTCAATCTCCAGACCCAGGAAACTCAGACACGTGGTCGGGCCTTCAGTTTTGTCCGCCGCCAGCGGAACCCCGAAGTGGCCCGCCACCCACTCAACCGTCCGCAGCAGGCGCAGGCATTCCAAGGAATCAGCCGGCCCCACGCACAGAAAATCATCTAAATAATGTACAATAAAACGATTCCCTGCTTCCACCCGTACCACCCATTCGAGAAAAGTGCTAAATTTCTCAAAATAGGAGCACGAGATGGAACAACCCATGGGCAGGCACAAGTCCACGAAGTAGACCCCTTCGAAGAAACACCCCAGCAGGTGATGACAGTCCCGGTGGACCGGCAGCAGCCGAAACGCGGCCTCAATATCCACCTTCGCCATCAGAGCCCCACGCCCGGCCCGCCAGACCAAATCGACCGCCCGGTCGAAAGACGCATAAGACACCGAGCACAAGTCCTTATGAATACCGTCATTCACCGACTCACCCTTCGGGTACGAGAGATGATGAATGAGCCTAAATTTACCCGGCTCCTTTTTGGGAACCACCCCGAGCGGGGAAATCCGCAGGCCTTCCAGCGGAGGCACTGTGAATGGGCCCGCCATGCGGCCTAGCCCGACTTCCTTGCCCAGCTTCTCCCTAACCACGTCCGGGAAGTCAGCCACAGACTTCAGGTTGCGCAGCCTTCCCGATCCCCCCTCCCGCTCCTGAAACGGAATGAAAAACCCCCTCTCAAAACCCGCCCGGAGCACAGCGGCATCCGCCCTGTTAACGTAGCGGCTTAGCCATGGCTCCATCGCGCTTAGCCTCACTGGGGTTAAGCCCAGGGGAAGCGGATGCTCCCCCTCCACCGGCCGCGGCCGCAGCACCGGCGCCACCGGACTTCCCTTTCTTGAAGCAGCGGTTGAGCCCATGAGCGCCTCCGCAGCCGGAGCACTCGTGCTTGAAGCGACAGGTGGTCCCCCATTTGCATTGGCCCTCATTATAGAGCCAACATAAGCCCTTTGGTAAGGCGGCCGACGAGGCGGACTGCCCCCTAGCGCCGGCCGAGTTCTGAAAGGGCTGCGCCTTTTGCGCCATCATTAACTTCATCCAGAGCGGCAGGTCCATTTGGTCCCACCGCATACCCGGGTTAGCCGCCAGCCGCTGCCTAAACTGCTCATCGTACCGCCACCATGCCAACCCTCCGTAAGTCCGCAAATACCATCCAAATAACAAAACAGCGAGGAGCATAACCCCGGCGATTTCTCGCCGAGAACGCTAGCCAGCACGCAAAAGGCCCTCAGCCAATTCCCGAAGGATTTCGGAATCTTGCGATACCGCTTCCTCTTCTCCTCCTCCTCCTTCTTCTCGTCCTTCTTATCCTCCTCCTTGAGGTCTATAAAGTCCTCCAGGGGGAGGAGGGAGAAGATCTCACAAAACTCCCCCTTCCATATCTTATCCTTCACTTCCTGTTTCAGATGGACCCCCAACGGGCCCGCAAACGACACATACGCGTGCTGTCTAGCCGCGTCGGGAATGCCCCCTGTCAACTCAGCCCTCTCGCTCCCAATCTCCCCCACGTCCTGCGGCAACACCATATCCCCGCCCGAACTAGGCCCAGTGGAGTTCCCAACCCGCGAGCCCGTAGCCCCACACCTGACCAATGCCGCTAGTGTCACCCCCCGCCCCCAATGAGTGGAGTAGTGCCTGAAGTGTGGTAATTAATGCGTTAGAGTGTAATGACCCACTGGACTCACCGGCCAAGCCCCCCGAAACCGGGACGGCGGGGGCTGCAGTGCGGATCGCCCGACATCCAGGAAGAGGAACTTCCGCTGCTGTCTCGCCGACCGGGGAGCCCACCCGGTGATCAGCCTGCAAGGAGGCGGAACGGCTCCGAGACCTAGGACAAGGAGAAGAAGTCCTGGGTAGGGTGTAACGGACATCAATACCCCTCCCGTCACGACCCCGGGAGCGCCTGCTCTGTACCGAAGCCTCCCGCTGACCTCTACCACCACGTGGCACCCTGGGACCCCTGGGGCTACGACTCCTCCCGTCTCTACTAGCAGGCCGCCCCTGCCGACCATACCTAGGGGCTGCCGCACATTCCCCTGCCGAGCTGTCCGAGGGGGAGCAGTGCCGACCCGACCTCCCCCGCGCCTCCCGGGACCCCTGTGACCTAACGGGTGATGGACTATCGCTACCACTCTCAGAATCCGGGCCCCCCCGCCGCCCGACCACTACCGAGGATCCCGATCCCCGACCTCCTGTATTCTTCCGACTGACCGCTTCCGTAACCCCTTTTCCTGCGCCTATCCCCACCGCCCCTTTACCCTTACCCCCCTTCTGACTAGACCCCGACAGCCCGGACCTACCCACCACCCCTACGGGGGACCCGCTTTCCGACCTGGCCACCTCTCGAGACCCCCCCCTGCCCCTGGAACTCACCCCTTTCGATCTACGCTTACGCTTAGGGGCCCCGGGACCCTCCCCCCTTAGGACTAAGGCCTGGGCACCCCCCACTGGCCTACTCCCGCCTCTCTCCGTGGCAGAGCTCCCCTTAACAACCTTCCCGCCAAGAGGGCCCCGGCCGGAGCCCCCTGCACTTGCCTGCTGCCTCCCAGGCCGGCCATGCGGTCTCCCGGATCTGGCCTCGTCATCCTCGGTACACTCCGATGGGGGGGAAGCCCGCCCCGACCTCCCCTCCGTGGGTCTTGCAACGCCAGGGGGCCGCCCGTCCACGTCCGACCCGACAGCAGCAGCGCCCCCGTCCACGACATCCTTCTGCCTCCGAGTGCTCGTCCGAGGCTCCGTCCGCACGCGGGGAGGCAAGGCCTCGACCACGCGGCTCCCGGGCCTGCTGCCGGTCGCAACCGGAACCCCACTGCTACCGGGGACAACTTCACCGGGCCCCGTGCCCGGGCTCAGCCTCCTCGGGGGCCTCCGGGCCCTGACCGGTCTCCCGCCATCGCCGTCCCGATCCGCCGCCTCCGCCAGGGCAGGGCCGAGCTGTGCCCGTAGCCAGTCCACACCCTGATGCCGTGCTGCCGACCTGATCCCCTCCAGCAATCGCTCCACGTCGTCCATTGGTCCTGCAGAGGAGACAAAGAAAATCCAACCGAGCAAAGTCCGCGCACACCGAGGTGAACACAAACTCAACCGGGTAGAAAGTTAGAATGACTCACCTAAAATGGCTGCTCATTTAAATAGCCAATCCTACTTACCCATAATCCAACCCTTGCTTACTTCCTCCTAAGCCCGCCTCCTAACCCCTGTCAAGGCCTTTTTCCGCTTAGCTGCGCTCTAGCTACATGGGGCTACAGTACTGGAGACCCTATCTTCAGAAGGATATTGATACCTTAGAGAGAGTTCAAAGAAGGGCTACTAAACTGGTTCATGGATTGCAGGATAAAACTTACCAGGAAATGTTAAAGGATCTTAACATGTATAGCTTGGAGGAAAGACGAGACAGGGGGGATATGATAGAAACATTTAAATACATAAAGGGAATCAACACAGTAAAGGAGGAGACTATATTTAAAAGAAGAAAAACTACCACAACAAGAGGACATAGTCTTAAATTAGAGGGACAAAGGTTTAAAAATAATATCAGGAAGTATTACTTACTATTTACTGAGAGGGTAGTGGATGCATGGAATAGCCTTCCAGCTGAAGTGGTAGAGGTTAACACAGTAAAGAAGTTTAAGCATGCGTGGGATAGGCATAAGGCTATCCTAACTATAAGATAAGGCCAGGGACTAATGAAAGTATTTAGAAAACTGGGCAGACTAGATGGGCCGAATGGTTCTTATCTGCCGTCACATTCTATGTTTCTATGTTTCTATAGTGTTCCTTTAACATCTAACTCCCACAGCCTCCAAGTACTGACTGAAGCTTGGAAGATACTCCATCTCATTTATTCTTGCATTGCTACCATATTATCATGTGTTACTATAGAATTGTTACCATTTATACCTGTAGTTTGCCACTGTAATTTTCTGTGCATGCAGTTATTATGGTCATTTAATGTTTTTGACCATTTCATGTACACAGTTATTAATATTTTGAGTGTTAGAATTTGGTTGCTAAATTTTTCAATTGTATACAACACATGGTTACTCTTCCCTCTTTCCCCACCCCCCCCCACCCCCTCTTCCTTTGCTCCTTCTAGCTGTAAATACCTTCATATAGCTGTTCCATCTCCATCTCTGTTCTTCAGGCCTCACTTCACACTCACAAAAACAACATGACATATGCATGTATGTATGTAGTGGGGAATTATGAAGCATAAACATAACTAACCCCATTCAACCCCCAATAATGACAGATGACTTAGTATGGATGAACAGGCCACAGCATTTATTACAACATAAATAAATTACTGCATAACACATCCATAACTTTATTTATTAAATCTCTTCTTTCTGTAACCAAATTGTTAGAAATAAATAATCATAAATTAACATATATACATATATAACTCAACACATAGTGTTATACAGTGACCCAACCATCCTTGCCAATAAACATACAGTGGTTCCTAATCACAGAGACAGAGACAGAGAGCAACCCATAGGTAGGCACATATCCACAGAGAACCTGCCTTCAAAAGCACAGCCCAGTAAATGATGGCACTCCGAATGCACTGGAAGCAGCCGAAAAGCAGATTCCACGTCCGCCTTTGCTAGCAATACCCTGGGGCCAGCAGCCCTCACTATGTGAACCGCCGCATCGAAGGAGGCGTAGGAAACCCTGCAAAGCTCTGCCGAGGTGTCATCATTCACCAAACCCCCCTGAGGGTAAGACAAATGGTGAATTAGGCGATATTTACCAGTTCCTTCTTAGGCATCACGCCCAAAGGAGAAACCCGCAAGTTAGGCATGGGTGGGGAGGAAAACGGCCCAAGGAGACCTCCTTCCCCAGGTTCTCCCGAACCACATGAGGAAATTCCAGCACGGACCTGAGGTTCCAAATGGAGTGCTGTGGAGGGCGATCCGAGAAAAGGATCCAAAAACCCCGCTCAAACCCCTCCACCAGGATCCGCGCTGCAGCCCGGTTCTTATAAAGGTCGAGCCACGGGTGCATCGCGTTTACGAGCACCGGGGTCATCGCCCTTAGCTCCCATGTCCCCTTTTTTCGCCTGTTATTCCCTGCTTGAAACAGCGAGAGGCGGGATGAGCCCCACCGCAGCCGGGGCACTCGTGCTTAAACCGGCACGAGGACCCCCACTTGCAGTGACTGCCGTTGAACTTCTAACAACAGCCAGGTTTCTGATTGGGGGCCGATGGGGCAGAGGAGCCCCCACCGCCCCCCCCCAAGAAAGGACGAAAACGCGCCCTGCTGGGGGGCTGGACGGATCCTAATTGCGAGCCAGAGACCAATGTCCATCTGGTCCCACGACAACGATGGACGCACTGCCAGCCGCTGCCGAAACTGCTCGTCGTACCTCCACCACCCCAGCCCCCCATAGGTTTGACAAGCGTTCCAAATCGTGTCCTGATAACAGAACAACGCAGAACACTTCTGGGGAGATTTCTCCCCCACCACGCTGGCCAGAATGGAGAACACCCGAATCCAATTCCCAAAAGTTTTGTGAATCTTCCGATAGTTGTATTTTTCCCTATCTTTTTCAGACTCCTCACTGTCTTTCTCCACCACGGGAGGAGCTTCCTCCAGCAGCAGGAGAGAAAATATCTCGACGAACTCACCCTTCCATATTTTCTCCCTCGTTTTCTGCTTTAAGTGCAGACCCAGAGGGCCAGACCAGCACATATAAGCCGCGCCACGTCCGCAACGCCTGCCTCGCGGGAAAGTCACCCGCGGGTGCACAAACACCGGCCACCGTGGGTCCTGGGGGACCCAGGGGCAACGAACCACTACCCACTACTGAAAGGGTGCTGGGAGGGGGGGAGCCTGAACTGGAGGGGGGGACCAAACAGATCGCAGCTGACTATCCACAGAGGTGTTCCCACTACCCGCCGCTCCCCGTTCCAACTGATTCAAAAAACCCCGAAGACCGGAGAGAAACCCCCCCAGCCCAAGACCCGAAGCGGCAATAGAGGAGGGAACATTGTACTCACCGGCTGCAGCTTGGCGATCCAAACCCTGTACTGCATTCACAGAAGAATGACGCACTGAAAAATGGGTTCCAGAGAAGACATCAGCTGTGTTCCAGGCGCCACCTGCTTAACGGGACCATGAACTGCAGCAGTGTCCTGAGAAGAGAGGAGTGGAGAAGACGTGAGCCCACGCCCCAGAGGAGATGGCCGAGGTAAGTGTCCTGCAGGGGGGGAGGGGGCCCAGGCAAGGTAGGAGGGGGGGTGGAGAACAGAGGGGACCCAGATAGAGCAGGATAGGCACCAGGGGAGGGAAGGGCAGAAAGGGGGGGGCAGGAAAGGAGGAAGAGGGGGAAGGACCCACAGACCTGGAAGGGGGGGAACGGGGGAAGAGGAGGACAGAAAAGGATGAGAGGGTCCCGGGGGCCCAATTGCGGAAACCACATGGGAGGGGGAGGGGACACTGGCAGAGGAGGCTCCCGACCCACAAGGGGACCCCCCGCACCTCCAACGGTGGTACCACGGTACCCCGCGTGGCCCTCGCGGGCCCACTCACCACAGGGGCCCCAGCGGCAGCCCCACACCCCCGCCGGCCTCGGGGGGGACCTGGAACATTGCCGGACGGCCGCCCGCCACCCGGATGTATTCACGGGCCTCCCACCACCCCCGGACGGCGTTCCACCACTCCCGGACCGCTTTCCACCACTGGCGGCCGTGGCGGGAGTCAGGCGAAACCCGCCAGGTAGGCGGCGCACGAGGCCTCCGGGCCGCAGGGAGCGCAGAAGATGAAGGCCTCACCTCAGGCCTTGAGGGAGCAGGCTGCGCCACATGCGCAGCCGAGGAAGGCTGCAAATCATGGCCACTGCGATGCCTCGGGCCCGGGCTCCTGCTCCTCAACTGGGCCCGAGGAGTGTTGTCTGGTGACAGCCTGGCAGGCAGGCGGGAACGCCTGCCAGTGCTGGTGCGGCCTCCAGGGGCAGGGACCGCAGGGGAGGCAGCAGGGGAGTCCGCAGGGGGTGCTCCAGGGGGAGGCAGGCCACGGAGGGGACCACACCGGTAGCCATACCTCCACTAATGTGCCCAAATTGCTCCCTCAGTTGCCGGCCACCATCCAGCACTGCAGCAGCCATGAGGGATGCCAGGATCGCCTCAATATCCATCCCTCAAGCTGTGAAGACTAAAGGCCCAGGCAAACAGGAGCAGGAGGACAGGAAGCTAAGCTGTTTGCTGGCCCGAATCCCAAGTGGCACTGAGGTAAGACCTCCCCCACACTAACTCACATTAAACCTAACCCCTCACACAAACACTTCCCAAGACACTCCCACGCATCTATCCCCACACGCCTACATGTGCCCTTGTCCGCTTAGCTGCGCTATCTCCCCAGGGCCTAAGTCGCCTTTTCGGCATTTGCGTTTTTAACCCCCCCCAAAAAACAAAGATAGTCAGACACCTTCTTTTGGGAAAATTATCACAGCTTTATTAATAAATAACCAAATAAATTATTAAAGGTCATTGTCAACATATTTTAACATGACATATTAACCCAAGGTCTTTTAACAATTCTAACCTTACAATGACCCCCCCATAAAGAAACAAAATTACCAGTAATATATAAATAACATCTAACCACTTAAACCATTGCCACAGAGGGCATGATTCTCCATTTTCCACCATGTAGGGGTATACCAAGATACACCCTACACACACTAGGTTCGGAGCTACCAATAGCTCGAACCAGCCAATATCTATCCAAACCTAACAGTTCTTAGCAAAGATGTAAGATAGCAAACTAGCTATCTTACATCTGGACAAACAACCTACACCCCAACTTGTTTATCCAATCCTTGGCCACAGCTCAGAGCTCGACACTGCAAATTACCTGAGCACCCCCAACAAAAACAAAGCCCGCTGCAAACCCATCCTGAAATCCTAACAACAAGAAATCTATACCCACGTCTGAAAGATGCCTATAATAACCTGCAAGCTGTGCTTCCAACTCTCGTGCTGAATCAAAACACCCCCATACCGTCTAACATAGGTAGCCAACAACTTATTCACCTTCCCTCTCCTCCTAGCCACTGCCTTGGGATCCCTGGCGTGATGCCATTGCAGCTGGGGAACCATCTCAAACCAAATGACAGCCACACAGGGATCAACTGCCTCAGCCTCTCCAAATCTTTCTTCATCCCAGTAATTAAGTCTCTCTGAGAAACCAGCCCCAAGTCATTCCCTCCTGCATGTATTAAAACCACATTAGGCACCTGACCTTTACTAATCAACCTGTGTAGAACAGACCCCGTGCCAACCAGCCCCCCGAGACCAAACCACGAAAGTTGTACCAACGAGCGCGGAAAGCCCAGCTGCATGCTGTGACGACGAACTGTGGCTCTCAGATAGGCCCAATACACGTATGAATGTCCCAGTAAACAAGTGGTCAAGACTATGAAAGAAAAACATGTTAACAGCAAACATAAACAACCCTCCCCCAACCTGTACTTAAACTAACTGGTGGGGCCTCACGTAAATCTTGAATCGTACTGGAGGCGAAGTCTGATAGCCGAGACAAGCAGTCGCACAGGCTGCGAGCTCCAAAAGAAAATCAAGAAAAACGTGGAAAAAACCCAAGATAAGCACCCTAAAACTACCTGCAAAGGCACACCGCAGTACCCCTGAGCGACATGGGATGGAAAACCAAAAAATCGCCAAACGAAAAACGCTCACCCAGACTCACAATAGGAGACATGTGGAAGCAGGCCCGCAGGGCATGTGGATCCGACATGGGGGCGATGCATGGCGGCTGTTCCGATTTTTCAGATGATCCATCCAGAGACGAATACCTGCCGGTAACCAAGGCAGGGAGACCTCCACAATTAACCAGCTCCAACCCAGAGACAGCTCCGGTGACAATTGCGGCCCTCACGCGGCTGCTAGCGGATCTGCACAACGACATCGCTGCACTCAGGGGAGACCTAAAAGGGATGACAACCCGCTTAAATGCATTGGAACACACGGCCAACGACACCACCTGAGATATTGGGGAAATCAGGCAAACCATACTTGACATCCAACGTCAACAAAAGCTCCATGACCATCGCATGGCGGAGCAAGAGGATGCCGGAGGGACAACATAAAAGTAAGGGGGTTCACTGAAAAGATCCCGAAGCGGACCTGGCTCAGGCTGTTGCTCGCCTTATTGCCACAATACTGCCACCCATGCAGGCCAACAAGATCACCCCCGCTAACATATTTAGGGTACCCAAATCCCCCAGGGCACCCTCAGAGGCCACACGAGATGTCATACTCACTTTTCAATCTAGGACAGATAAAACAACAGTTCAAAATGCCTTGATGGAGAAGACGCCACTCCAGTTCGAAGGGATGACACTACGCTTCTTCACAGATCTCTCGAGGGGCACCCTAGCGTGGCGGCAATCCCTCCAACCACTTACCACGCTCCTCCACCAAAGAGACCTCAAATATCGATGGCAGATGACCCATATACTCACCGTACAGCAGGGAGCAGTCTTCCACCAGATCAGGGAGTTGAACGATGCAACACCGCTACTACAAGCTTTGGGCCTACCGCCGGACTCCCTCCCACAGACAGGCCAGCAGAGTGCAACTTCACCTCAACACTCGTGGGACCCGGCGAGATCTGTCCGGTTTGTACCGACGGGCCGAACACCCGACCCATACGTGGCGCTCACCACCTAATAGGCAGACCTCACGATTCTGAGATAATCTATAGGACAGAGGGGACATACCTCAGTATAAGAGATGACGGACATACAAGTGCTCAACCTACACCGAGCCTCACAACGGTCAGGAGGTCCTCTTCTTACCCGAAAGCACACTCTGAAGAATCCACTCACCCCTAAAAACTTGCCCACTTGCCTCGAAACACAAGCCCTAACCCAACCTGATGGCCACGGAAATAGGCTGAGAGAACACTTTTCACCCGGGCAACGACTATACCCAGACTAACCACTTGCTTTCTCAGATAATTACAGTGTCCTAGATAGCTACACGGTACCATATTCCCTGGTACTTTAACACATGAGAACTCTGTCTTCAACACCAAGCTATAGCACCTATGTACACTAAGAATGACTAAAGCCATTAGGAGGTCCCAAGACCTCATCCGGTCTAAGGCTGTCTATTCATTGCACTAAGATATGTATATAGGTTTGAATACCAGCACTAAGCCACATTCACACATGGTTCCACACGCAACACACTAGCTTCTAGCTGGCACACACATAGATGCACAGCTGTTACTCTACATAGCTCACAGTATAAATGTTGAAGCAGCTAAGGATGCTCATATATCTGAACGTAGGCTTCATAACCTGCCTACCAAGCACCATAGCATTTAACCCTTTTTTACACAAGTATCACAGACGACATGTAACACTCACTACTAAATGTATATGTTTATTCATTGTTTATTTTTTCTCTTCAAAATTGTGCTATATACCTACATGCCATAGTATGTGGAAATATGCCTGTTATCATTATGCTTGCGACTGCTATTGGGGCTGAGCAGGCACATTGTTATTATTACGCTATGCAAAACAGAAAATGCAAACATAAAGATTTTCAAAAAAACAAAGTTTAATTAGAAACACAACCACTAAGCTAAGCCACCTCTATTAACCCCTAAATACTGTGCTCTGCTATTGATCAACAGCAAAAGTTACGCATAACGAATGTCACTCATGTTTAAAGCCACCGTCTCTTGCCTAGTCCCAACCGTTAATAACATGTCACTAACACCTTCAGCGTAAAAGCTGTCTTTCCTAACGAAGCAAAGCTACATACATATTAGCTTTGTTACATACACGTTTTAACCTGGCATGCTAAAATCTAATTCAATGATGTTTAATAGCCTGTTATCCTCTTGTTATATATATGCAAATATATGAATACCTACTAATATACTACTCATTCATGCTTTATGTTTAGTAAAGAAAAGTTTATGTTAAGCGACCTACAAAATAATATAAAAAATTGAGGCATTGATAATAATTTGGAAATATCACTAACGATGCTATTGTTATATTAACCCTACTCTGTGAAAATTCTTGCATTTCCCTTTCTTTGTTCTGTATCCTTCACAAGAAAGATTGACAAAAAAAAAAAATCTTGAATCGTACTGATTCCCTTCTCCCAATCTTTTTGACTAGATCATCACCAAGACCAAGCCTCCCTTGCAGCCCCAATCTGGAATGAGTTTGCACCGAACTGCGATGGAATCATACCCATGTGCCCCAAAGCCAATCTAAAGACCCTAAGGAACTGAAACTTCGACAGCGAAGAATCATCCGCATGCAACAACAAAGACCCACTGATCTCTGCACGTACTGCCCTGAAAGCCAACAGACAAGACACCGGGCAAGCCTCTAACCCCGGCACGGCAAAGAGTGTAACTGTGCAGCCTTTACCAAACACATCAGTCTTGGACCGACTTAAGTGAATAACAACCCAATTATGCCAAAGCTCCACCTCCGATCACCGTAGACCAACTGACTTATTCAGAATCCCCCAAAGAAAGCCAAACTAAATGCCACCGAAAACGGCAAAACCTCATACTCTGAAAAACAAACGCCTGGGAGGGCCCCCAGCAAACCCTGCAGAATTTCAAATCTCCCTCTCCAAAAACCCTTGATAGCCTGTCGTACCAGGAAATACTTAGTTATATCCTCCCAACCATTGAGTTTAAACAAGAAGGCCAACACAGTCCTATTCATCTCAATCGCCGATGGGGACGCCCCCATAACCGGCACAAGAACCATAACAGCATGTCAAAACGTGTCGCCTCCTTTTCACGACCCCCTGCAAATATCATAGCCTCATCCAAGTGTTTCCAAATCTCAGCGATCCCGCGATGAGTCCTCCAAGCAAGAGGTCCCGAGCTGCCACACCTCCTCTGGACATCGCATACCTTCCTCCTGCGCGCCCGGAGCTGTTTCCCAGAACTGTTCCCACTGAAAATGAGAAAGCAAATCAGCCACAACATTCTGCAACCCTGGAACGTGCCGCACGTGGAACACATTGAACTGCATGCAAACCAATACGAAGCTGCAAAGAAGCCTAATGACAGGAATAGAAGAAGCAGACAACCCATTAACCGTCTCCACCACTGACGTGCTGTCGGTAAAGAAGATAACCTTTTTGTCATGCAACAAGCGACCCCATAATACCAAAGCCAAGAACTTCAAGAATGCAAAATTATGAATGAGGGGACTGGCCTTCCACTCCTACGGCAATGGTTCCACACACCAGTGCCCCGCAAAAAATGCTCCAAACCCAAGACTGCCCTGACGCATCTGTGAACAGTTCCAATTCGGACGAAGAAACCGCCTGTTCCCAAAAGTACACCTGTCCATTAAGTCCCAGAGAAAAATGGATGCCGAAAACCCGTATGAAATGATGGGGGGGAAGAGACTCCGCTAGTCGCTTTCACTAGTAACCTTTTAAACACCCGCCCCACTGGGATAATCCGACATGCAAAGTTAAGCCGGCCCACCAACAAGTAAAGGACCCTCAAGGTAACTTTCTTGGCTTCCCGCACCTCCGTCACGACTGCCTGAGAGCCGTCAACTTATCGTCCGGCAACCAAATCTATCTCCAAACCCAGGAAGGACAGGCAGGTAGTTGGCCTGACCATCTTATCGCCCGCCAACCTATCTGACTTCCCTTCAAACCTGCCGGCCCAACACAAAGGACATCATCAAGGTAATGGACCATGAGCTTGGTGCCTGCCTCCACTTTGACCATCCATTCCAGGAAAGTACTGGATTTCTCAAAGTATGCACATGAGATGGAGCACCCCATGGGAAGACAAAGATGAACAAAATACTGTCCCTCAAAAAAACAGTCTAGTCGATGGTGACAGTCCGGGTTAATGGGCAACAGCCAAAGGCTGCTTCCACATCCAGCCTTAGCCAGTAGCCCCCTTTTTCCCGTGCACTGAAACCAATTAGACCGCTTGTTAGAATGATGCATACGATACAGAGCAAAGAGCCCTGTCAATATCATCATTCACCGATGAACCCTGCGGATACAATAGATGATGTATAAGCTGGTACTTACTGGGTTCCTTATTGGGCACAACCCCCAAAGGTGATACCCAAAGATCGCGCAATGTGGGTTCCCGAAATGGCACAGCCATCCTCCCCTGCTGCACTTCCTTAAGAGGCTTGTCCCGCACAATGTCAGGAAATTCCTGTCAGGATCGGGACAGGGATCCAACACGCAGAGTACAAACAGTAGCCAGATACGTATACCGGACCTTAGAATGGCCGGACTAACGTAAGTAGTACAGTATAGAATGGTCAAAGACAAGCCGAGGTCGAGGGTAACAGAAGACAGGTAAGCGAGAGACAAGCCGAATCAAGGGTAACAGAGATAAGCAGAGTAAGGTAAACAAGCCGGGTCAAAACCAAAAGGGATAATAGAATACACAAGCACTGAGTGACTAGAACAAGCTAGAACCACGACAGGGCAATGAGCTAATGAAAGAAGCTCTGTTAAATACCCTGTTCAGAGCAGTAACCACGCCTCCGAGGCGTCCTGATTGGTCCTGCAGCAATTGACTGACAGGTCGTTCCGGGGGAGTGTCCTGATGACTACTACCTGCCTAGATGCTGTAAAAGGCAGTCACTCCCTCGCGGCCGGCCTAGCATGACCGGATAGACCGCGGGGAAGGGAGCCATCATACCGTCTGGATGGAGGAACAGCTAAGTCTCTACCTCTTTCGGAGGTAGAGACCACAGGTACCCTGACAGTACCCCCCCTCTCAGATACGCCCACCGGGCGGAATGAACCGGGACGAGATGGGAAGCGAGAGTGATATGCCCTGCGGAGACGGGGAGCATGAACATCCTCCTGAGGTACCCAACTCCTCTCCTCAGGACCATATCCCTTCCAATCAACCAGATATTGTACTCTCCCCCGGGAGATTCGAGAATCAATAATAGAGTTAACCTCATACTCCTCCTGACCCTCCACCTGAACGGAGCGAGGAGGGGCTATTGTGGAGGAAAATCTGTTACATATGAGTGGTTTCAGCAATGAAACGTGAAACGAGTTCGGGATGCGTAAGGTATTAGGAAGAGCTAAACGATACGCAACTGGATTGATACGGGTCAGCACCCTGTAGGGTCCAATATAACGAGGAGCGAACTTCATGGAGGGCACTTTTAAACGGATGTTCCTCGTGCTCAACCATACCCTATCACCTGGAACAAAGACCGGAGCCGCCCTTCTACGTTTATCAGCGTGTTTCTTGACCAACATAGAGTTGTGCACAAGGATTTGTCGAGTTTGATCCCACAACTTCCTCAAATTGGCAACATGAACATCAACCGACGGCACCCCCTGGGAAGGAGAATCCGAAGGAAGAATAGACGGATGAAAACCATAATTCATGAAGAAGGGGCTTTAATGAGTAGAATCGCAAACGAGATTGTTGTGTGCAAACTCCGCCCAAGGAATCAAACCGACCCAATCATCCTGGTGTTCAGAAACAAAGCATCGTAAATATTGTTCAATTTTCTGGTTGGTACGTTCAGCAGCTCCGTTAGACTGAGGATGATAGGCAGAAGAAAAGTTTAATTTAATACCAAGTTGAGAGCAGAAGGACCTCCAAAAGCGGGAAACAAATTGGGAGCCTCTGTCCGATACAATTTGAGAGGGTATCCCATGTAGGCGAAAAATCTCCTTAGCGAATATCTCTGCCAATTCGGGAGAAGACGGGAGTTTAGGCAGGGGAATGAAGTGTGCCATCTTAGTAAACCTGTCAACCACGGTGAGGATAACAGTCTGTCTTTTAGAGATAGGTAGATCGACAATAAAGTCCATGGCCAAACAGGACCATGGTTTTTCTGGAACCTCCAAGGGTTGCAGGAATCCACATGGAAGCGTATGGGGTTGTTTGGTTTTAGTACAAACTTCACATGCAGCGATGAACTCCTCAATATCCCTCCGTAAAGCAGGCCACCAGAAGTCCTTAGAGATCAACGCGTAAGTTTTGCGAATACCAGGATGTCCCGCCATCTTGCTATTATGTAAACACTGTAAAAGTTCCAGTTGAAGAGCAGGAGGAACGAAATGACGGCCCGCAGGAGTCTGTTTAGGTGCTAGATGTTGCAACTTAATGATCTCGGCCAGTAATGGAGAATGAATCCTGAGATTCGTATTAGCAATGATATTGCATTTCGGAACTATAGAAGAAAGAACTGGTTCAGGTACAGTAGAAGGTTCATATTGGCGAGATAATGCATCGGCTTTAGAGTTTTTAGAACCAGGTCTGTAAGTCAGTACATAATTGAAGTGAGTCAGGAATAAGGACCAACGAGCTTGTCTAGAGGATAAGCGCTTAGCCTCCCAAATATAGGACAAGTTTTTGTGGTCCGTCAAAATCATAATAGGGTGTAGGGTCCCCTCCAACAAATGTCTCCACTCCTTTAAGGCTTTAATGACTGCTAACAGTTCCCTTTCCCCGATGTCATATCTGCTCTCAGGCCCAGAAAATTTCTTAGAGAAGAACCCACAAGGGTGTAACGGTTTATCCACCCCTAACCTTTGAGACAGAACAGCCCCAACTGCTGTCTCAGAGGCATCGACCTCAAGCAAGAAAGGCAGAGTCGTATCAGGATGGACTAGAATGGGAGCCGAGGCAAAAAGTTCCTTGAGAGTCTTGAAAGCACCCAGAGCTTCCTTAGACCAGAACTTAGTATCAGCCCCTTGTTTGGTCATATTGGTAAAAGGCGCAATGATAGAGGAGTATCCTTTAATGAAGCGCCTATAGTAGTTGGAAAAAACAATAAACCTTTGGATAGCCTTGAGTCCTTTGGGCAAGGGCCAGTCTAAAATAGATTGAAGTTTTACAGGATCCATTTTAAAACCTTCCCCAGAAATCACGTATCCAAGAAAGTCTACCTGAGACTGCTCAAAACTGCACTTCTCCAATTTGCAATATAGACCATGTTGCAGCAGCTTGTGTAATACCTTTCTGACCTGTCTATGGTGAGTCTCAATCTCCTTAGAGTGTATTAGTATGTCGTCCAGGTAAACAATAACACAATCATGCTGAAACTCCCTAAGTACCTCATTAATCAAATCTTGAAATACTGCAGGAGCATTGCATAGTCCAAATGGCATAACAGTGTATTCGTAATGGCCATACCGGGTATTGAATGCCGTCATCCACTCGTGACCTTGCTGGTTTCTTACCAAATTGTAAGCCCCTCTGAGATCTAACTTGGTGAAGATTTTGGAGCCCTTAAGACGATCAAATAACTCGGTAATCAGTGGGATAGGATAGGCATTTCTGACAGTTATTTTATTCACGCCTCGGTAATCGATACAAGGTCTCAGCGTGCCATCCTTCTTCTTAATGAAAAAGAAAGCAGCCCCGGCCGGAGAAGAAGACCTCCTGATGAATCCCTTTTCTAAATTCTCCCGAATATACTCCTCTAGAACCGAGTTTTCCTGAACAGACAAAGGATATACATGGCCCCTCGGAGGCATAGTGCCGGGTAGAAGCTTAATCTTACAGTCAAATGACCTGTGTGGAGGCAAAGAATCGGCATTCTTCTTGTCAAACACTGCCCTTAAGTCTAGGTAAAGGTCTGGTATTTGTCTTTCTGTGGACTGAGTAGGATTCTCCGGTATGTTAATATTAGCTAATGGAGAAACCTTGCACAAACACCGATCCTGGCAGCCCTGCGGGAGCTAACCTAAAAGAAGGTCTCTGGTTCCTCTCTCGAGTGTTCTGTCTCTCTCTTAGACGTTCATCTATACGAGAGATGAACGAAATTAAATCCTCTAAATTCTCAGGGAGTTCTCTGGTAGCAACCTCATCAAGGATTACATCAGATAGGCCATTCAAAAATACATCCATATACGCCTGCTCATTCCACTTGATTTCTGCCGCCAGAGACCTGAACTCTAGTGCATAATCCACCAGTGTTTGGTTCTCCTGTCTCAGGCGCAACAGTAATATGGCTGCATTAACCTTTCTACCTGGAGGGTCAAATGTTCTTCTAAAAGCAGCTACAAATGCGTTATAGTTATAAACTAATGGATTATCGTTCTCCCATAGTGGGTTGGCCCATCTCAGAGCTTTCTCAATGAGTAGGGTGATAATAAATCCTACTTTTGCCCTATCTGTAGGATAAGAGCGAGGTTGCAATTCAAAGTGGATACTAATTTGGTTTAAAAAACCACGACACTTCTCAGGAGCCCCACCATAGCGTACTGGGGGGGTAATGTGAGAAGAAGCACCCACTGTGGCTACCTCTAGACCTGAACCGACAGGAGAAACAGGGGTATTACGTATCTCCTCTGGTGGGTTATTGGCACAAGCTAATAAAGCCTGTAGCGCAAGCGCCATCTGATCCATTCTGTGATCCATGGCTTCAAACCTAGGATCAGGAGCAGCCAGCTGACTGTTTGTACTTGCAGGATCCATTGGCCCTGTCGTAATGTCAGGATCGGGACAGGGATCCAACACGCAGAGTACAAACAGTAGCCAGATACGTATACCGGACCTTAGAATGGCCGGACTAACGTAAGTAGTACAGTATAGAATGGTCAAAGACAAGCCGAGGTCGAGGGTAACAGAAGACAGGTAAGCGAGAGACAAGCCGAATCAAGGGTAACAGAGATAAGCAGAGTAAGGTAAACAAGCCGGGTCAAAACCAAAAGGGATAATAGAATACACAAGCACTGCGTGACTAGAACAAGCTAGAACCACGACAGGGCAATGAGCTAATGAAAGAAGCTCTGTTAAATACCCTGTTCAGAGCAGTAACCACGCCTCCGAGGCGTCCTGATTGGTCCTGCAGCAATTGACTGACAGGTCGTTCCGGGGGAGTGTCCTGATGACTACTTCCTGCCTAGATGCTGTAAAAGGCAGTCACTCCCTCGCGGCCGGCCTAGCATGACCGGATAGACCGCGGGGAAGGGAGCCATCAGACCGTCTGGATGGAGGAACAGCTAAGTCTCTACCTCTTTCGGAGGTAGAGACCACAGGTACCCTGACAATTCCCCCACCAACTTCAAATTACGGAGGTGACGAACAACCACCCGATCCCGATAAGGAATAACGAAACCTTCTGTGAAACCATCCCTGAGCAGTGCTGCATCCTCCTGATTACCGTAGCTGTTTAGCCATGGCAACATTGCACCGACCTTCACCGTCGATAACCCCAGTGGCAGCCGGATGCCTTTGGCACTGAAACATTGACTGTATCCATGTGCATCCCAGCGTCTGGAACATTCATGCTTGTAACAGCAAGCTGCCCCCCACTTGCACTGGCTATCACTGAAGAGCCAGCAGAACCCTTTTTTGTGAACGGACGATGAGGTAAAATACGTTCCTGTGCTGGCACAAGACTGACAGGGTGATGCCTTCTGCGCCATCATAATTTTCATCCACAACGGCAGGTCCATTTGGTCCCACCGCATCGCTGGATTGACTGACAGATGTTGCCTGAACTGCTCATTGTGCTGCCACTACGCCAAGCCCCTGTACGTGTGATACGCCTCCCAAACACTGTCCAAATAACAAAACAACTGCAAGCAACGGTTGGGGGCTTTTTTCCCCCATGACAGTTGCCAAGATGCAAAAAGCCTGCAACCAATTCCCAAACATTTCTCCTCTTTCTCTTTCTTAGCATCCTTTTTATCCTCCTCCTTCATGTCCATATAGTCATCAAGGGGGAAAAGAGAAAATATTTTGAGGAATTCCCCTTTCCAAATCTGCTTTTTCACCTCGGGCTTGAAGTGACAACCTACTCTCTTACCCTGGGGCCCACACAAGATCAAAGTTAGCACTCCTGCTCGAACCCCCACTCCAGGACTCCAGCAAAGATTTGAGACCCTCAAAAAAATCCCTAGACTGTTTAATGGAAGACAACTCACCATCTGTACCTCTGGCTGTCGAAGGCCGCATGGCTGCATCCCGGTGTCCGGCGTCCAAGGCCAGACGCGACGGCGCCTCCAGCTATAGGTCCACTTCCTGAGGTCTCACCCGGACCAAGGGCGACCATCTTGGAGACCTGGAACAAGACAGCACAGTGAGTAGGCTGTGTGACCGATTCCTGACCTGCCTGCTCTCACGCCTTGCCCTGCCCGACCCATCCCCGCTGCGTCCGTCGTCCTGACCCCTAGGCCATTGACCACACCTCCCCGTTTGCTCCCTGTAGCGCCAAAGATAAAAAACATAAATACAGGTAAAATCAATAGTAAAGATAGTCCTAGTAAGAGATCTTCCTATAAATATAAAGTACTTGATAGAAAAATGAAAGATCCTCAGTTGAAACATGGGGCAATTAATCCAAGCGCTCCGTATGCATATATAAAGACAAAAAATAGAGGACAGCGAATAGTGCAATAAATGTGATTAGAGATATGTTAGAAGTAGAAATAATGGTAGTACACTCACATTTATGCGAGCTATAGCAGCTCTAGCGTAATAGACGTACAGCGGTATAATCCCCACTTATAGGATAGGCAGCAAGTGTCCACCTCAGGAGCGATATCCCAAACTTAAATACCACTAGTGATGTCCCGAACGGTTCGCTGGCGAATAGTTCCTGGTGAACATAGCTTGTTCGCGTTCGCCACGGACGGCGAACATATGCGATGTTCGGTCCGCCCCCTATTCGTCATCATTGAGTAAACTTTGACCCTGTACCTCACAGTCAGCAGACACATTCCAGCCAATCAGCAGCAGAACCTCCCTCCCAGACCCTCCCACCTCCTAGACAGCATACAATTTAGATTAATTCTGAAGCTGCATTCCCCCCATAGCCAGTAACCTGTGTTTATTATACATTATCCCCCATAGCCAGTAATCTGTGTTTATTATACATTATCCTCCCATAGCCAGTAACCTGTGTTTATTATACATTATCCTCCCATAGCCAGTAACCTGTGTTTATTATGCATTATTCTCCCCATAGCCAGTAACCTGTGCTTATTATACATTATCCCCCCCATAGCCAGTAACCTGTGTTTATTATACATTATCCCTCCCATAGCCAGTAACCTGTGTTTATTATACATTATCCCTCCCATAGCCAGTAACCTGTGTTTATTATACATTATCCCCCCATAGCCAGTAACCTGTGTTTATTATACATTATCCCACCCATAGCCAGTAATCTGTGTGTATTATACATTATCCTCCCATAGCCAGTAACCTGTGCTTATTATACATTACCCCCCCATAGCCAGTAACCTGTGTTTATTATACACTATCCCTCCCATAGCCAGTAACCTGTGTTTATTATACATTATCCCCCCCATAGCCAGTAACCTGTGTTTATTATACATTATCCCTCCCATAGCCAGTAACCTGTGCTTATTATACATTATACCCCAATAGCCAGTAACCTGTGTTTATTATACATTATCCCCCATAGTCATTTATCGTTTGACCTAGGCAGCATGATGTCTTAGGCCGGCCCAGAGAGTGAGTGAGCGAGTGAGTGAGTGAATAATATAATATATATGTTCAGAAACATATTAGTAATATATGTAAATCGGATTCATGCAAAGAGGGTGAAAAGGTATTAAAGAAAAACACACTTATTGCATCAAATTTACAAAGCCAAACTTTTAAAAGCTTTCCTCATTTCTTTCTCGGGATGAGGAATATATCGGTTGTAGACTGAGGATTTCTATCTGCCCAATCTTTTAATAATATGCACTGGAGTGTCAGTGTTGAAGGAGACCAAAGCTGCCCCTATTCTAAATGAAAGACCCGAGACATGGATACAACCCAATCTTAGGAGTAGTGTTCTGATGTAGAAGATGAATTTAGCCGTAGTCAGAGGGATTCAGTGAGAGTAGTGGTGAAATGTGTGTGGCATGACTGAGTGTGGGTAATTAAGAGTCAAGTATTTTAACTGGGCACTAGTTCTAGGTGGGATAAAGTGGTATAGCGGATGGATGAGTAGTTTGGTTCGTTTTAAAGGTTTGTAGAGAAAGTATATAGTGATCATGATTTTTAGCGATATCCAATATTTTTAAGGTGGTCTCAAACAAACATAAAATGCTATATAAAATTTGTGGGAATATCGAATAGTTGTGTACAGTAAATCAGAGAGGGCTCAGAATATCGAACCATCGATCGGTAACCTGGATGAAGTAGGGGGTCTATCTGTTTTATTAAATACGCGGTAATATGCTTTTAATGGGATAGGATGTTAGGAAAGGTGTGTGATTGGGATAAGTGGTTGTGGCTGTATTTACCTTATCCTGGGACCGACCTGGCTCCTAAGCTTGAGCCGCGCATGGCTGGATCACTCCTGCCTCCACACGAGCCGCATGCGGCTTGATCTCCTCTTCTGACTTAGCCGCGTGCACTGACCGTAGTGATCGGTCACGTGGCCCGCCTGGCACTAGGAGCACGGCTCGAGTCACGAGCTCGCTCTTAAAGGGGCAGTGGGAGCCAAAAGTTGATTCAGGCTCCTATTGGCCCACGTCATTCCAGCACCCCCACACACAAACGTTTTGGGCCAATCAAATGTTAAAGGATATTTAAACTTCCCTAGCCCTATCCACTTTGTCCTAACGTGGTTTCTGTGTCAGTACCCTTTAGTGCGTTCCTTGATCTATTTTGTTTATTTTGGTATTGACCATGGCTTTGTTCTTGACTCTGAATTTATCTTTAACCCTTTCCTGTCTTGTTTGCCCGTGTGACTGATTACCATCTACCTGACTCTGGGTTGTTCTCGTTTTCGTAGTCTCTCTGTTACCATGACCTCGTCTCGTTTCTGATTACGCTTTATCTCTGTCCGACGTTTAGTCTGGCCATTCTAAGTCCAGGTAATAAGTTATATCCTAGTCTTGTCCCTTGCTATCCTAAACTCTGCATGTTGGGGTATTACATCATGACATTATGATAGGACCATGGGCCCTGCAGGTTTAGGACAGCAAATGACCTCCTATGAGGCAAGATTTTCAGAACAGGATCACCATATGGACCAGATTGCTCAGGCCCATCAGACACTTTTGTCCAGAAATGCTTATTTGGCCCCTGAGACACTGGTATGCGTACCATCTCAACCCATACCTCCCATTCCAGAGGCATCTATCCTGACTAGAGATGTCCCGAATAGTTCGCTGGCGAATAGTTCCTGGCGAACATAGCTTGTTCACGTTCGCCATGGATGCCGAACATATGCGATGTTCGGTCCGCCCCCTATTTGTCATTATTGAGTAAACTTTGACCCTGTACCTCACAGTCAGCAGACACATTCCAGCCAATCAGCAGCAGACCCTCCCTCCCAGACCCTCCCACCTCCTGGACAGCATCCATTTTAGATTCATTCGGAAGCTGCATTCTTTTTTTTTATTATTATTTTTTTTTTTTTTAGACAGAAGTGTGTTATATTTGAGCATGCTAGGCTGAACGTGCGTATATCATGGCTAGTTGCACTGAGGGTATGAGTATATAGCAGTACATTGTTGTGAAAGATAGCTGTCATGTTTAGGGTGTAGCTTGCACGTTATCAACTGTGTATTTATATCAGCAGCTCCACCACTAGTTATAAATCAAGTGTGAGTCGCCCCATGAGATGAGACTAGTGAATAACATAATACATGAACGGTTAAGGTAAAGGCATGTAAGGAACTACGACAATAAACTCTTTAAGAGGTGAAATAATGACATGCTTAAACGCTTGCTACTTTACGATTAGTTAATGTGCAGAGAGCAGTTCATGTGATCAAAGGAATGGTGTGGAGGATTGGCTATAGTGGGACATGCTTGGCAGGCTGCTGTTTACTGCTTGTGCTCATCCGATCCCTTCTGGGCGCCAGGTGCAGACCCTGGGAGTCTCTGACACCTGGAACAACAAAGGCAACTTTCTGGCTGAGGGCCGGGTTCGTGGCTTGAGGTGGTGTAAGCTTGTTTTGTTGGGTGGTCGGATCTGTCCCGGTGGTGCTTCACGTACGGTGCTGGATTGTGGTGGCTTAAGGTGGAGGCGAGTGCTTGATGTGGGGCAGGCTCTGCATTTCTGTTTGTGCCTCCTGTCCTGTCTTCGACGACTTTTGCGTTGGCGGATTTTAATGGGGACTGCTTCGCTTAGCTGTTGTGGAGCTTGTTGGGGCTGTGGTGGAGCTTGTTGGGGCTTCCTGCTTGTTATTTGCTTCCAAAATTGATTAAAGCGTCTGTCCAGCTTAGACTCAATATCCTGCCATGCTTTGCTGGTACCAGGAGGACACGCGGCTGCCGCCATATTGGGAGAGTCGCAGATGAGTATGTCAGCCTGGGCGGCTGTGCTCCTGTGCATCCATTAGCTCCAGACAGCCTCTCAGGAGTGGACCGGGATAAGCCCCACCGGTCCGAGGGGGGAGGGTAACGGATCTCCTGCCCTGAAGTAGCTGCTCCTGGGCATCCCAGGATCGGGAGATCGGCCGCCTCTCCCGCCCAGTGAGCACCAGGCCACACTTGCCACGCGGAGGTAAGTAAGACTCTGTCGAGTTGCTGACCGCTATTAAGCATGTCGGGTCGGTCAGGTAGGAGCAACATTGCTGGGTCATCCCCTTCTGGTGTGAAATTCGCTTGTTGATAGCTGCTTAAAGTGAGATATTGAGGGAGCTCACACGAAGTGCGTCTTTCCTCCATGACAGCTAGGTCCCGCCCCCCGGAAGCTGCATTTTTAGTGAGAGGAGGGACAGTGTAGCTGCTGCTGATTTAATAGGGAAATCGATAGCTAGGCTAGTGTATTCAGTGTCCACTACAGTCCTGAAGGACTCATCTGATCTCTGCTGTAAGGACAGCACCCCAAAAAGCTCTTTTTAGGGCTAGAACATCAGTCTGCTTTTTTTTTTCCTGTGTAATCTAATTGCAGTTGCCTGCCTGCCAGTGTGTGTGTCAGCCTCACAGCGTATACTGTGCCTACTTGCCCAGTGCCACCACTCATATCTGGTGTCACAATAGCTTGCATTTAAAAAAAACAAAAAACTTTTTTGATTGTAATATAATAGGAGTCAGTTTCCTTCACACGTGTGCGTTTCAGGGCCTGCCAGGGCACAGTGTCAAACCAGAGCAACTCATATCTGGTGTAACAATAGTGTACATTTAAAAAAAAAAAAATACAGGGGGCTTGTTGTCCCCTTTCGGGGACCCTTGGTGTTGTACATGGCTGGGTGGACGAAGAGACCTTCAATGACATCAGTGCGGACAAGGAACGGGACATGGCTAGCTTGGTATCCAACCTTGTGCAAATGGGGAGTTTGCGGTTGTGCAAATGGACTGTTTGCGGTTGTTTGTGGTGCGTTAAACAGGGAGTTTGGTCTGTCACTGTGAAGCGGGCGTAACCCTTACACTACCTGATCGATACAACATCATACCTGATGTTTTAAAGCACGTTATTCCAAACAATTTAGGAATGTTAGGTGATTTATGCCCTTTATGGATTAAAACCAGACTCTGCATCAACTATGTAATTTTCCATGGGAGTTTTGCCATGGATCCCCCTCCGGCATGCCACAGTCCAGGTGTTAGTCCCCTTGAAACAACTTTTCCATCACTATTGTGCCCAGAAAGAGTCCCTGTGGGTTTTAAAATTCGCCTGCCTATTGAAGTCTATGGCGGTTCGCCCGGTTCGCCCGTTCGCGAACATTTGCGGAAGTTCGCGTTCGCCATTTGCGAACGGAATTTTTTTTGTTCGCGACATCACTAAATACCACGAATAGCGCTCTCAATATAAAAATATCAGTAGATAAGATGAATAAAAATGTACTTACAAGGATAGAGCAGGCTCTATGGTATCAGCATTAGTGGTATGATCCCACCTAGGATTGCTTGGAGTACAGGTAAAGCCCAATGCCAGGACATAAAATCAGTGTAAAAGAAAATAGATAATTGGCACAGGGTAGTGACCAAAAACCTTTAATACATAATATAAAATATTCAAATGCATTTCGCCTAGGGCTTCTTCAAGTGGATAGAGTAGTATACAACCTGGCAGTTGGAGTTTATATAGGGCTAAAATGGTTAAAATTGGCGCCAAAATTAGGTTTGCCAATTAAAAATTAACATATACATAGTTGACATAAAAAAGGAAAGAAAAACACATTTTTAATTTAAGTAATTAAATTAAATGAAAGGCTTTTTGTAATAAAACAAGTTATAAACGAAGGGTTTGGAGTCTAGTATAAGTAAAATAAGTAAATACTAGCCTCTAAACCCTTCGTTTTTAACTTGCTTTTTTACAAAAAGCATTTAATTTATGTACTACATTTAAAAATAGGTATTTATTTTTTCTTTTATGTATATCATGGATGTCAAACTCGCGGGCAGCAGGCCGCATGCGGTCCACAACTAATATGTTTGCGGCCCGAGGGCCATGGCGACGGAGCCTGAGTGTAAGTTCTCCCTGCTCAGCTTCCCACAGCGATGCCAGGAGCCGGAATATGACGTCACATTCCGGCTCCCGGCATCACTCTGCGGCGCGCGAGGGTGCTGAGCAGAGAGCTCAGGGGAAAGTGCTCCCTCTCTGAAAACTGCACATCCAGCCGACTTCCTGCCCAGCAGCCCCACTGGATCACAGGTAAGAAATCCACCCAGCTCTCCCAAAGGTAGGGAGGCTTGGTGGATTTAAATTAAAATAATAATAAAAAAAAAAGTGTTTGGGAAAATGTGTGTGTATATGGTTGTCTGTGTGTATGTGTATTGCTGTATGTGTGTGCATGGCTGTCTGTGTATGTGTATATGGCTGTCTGTGTGTATGTGTATATGGCTGTCTGTGTGTATGTGTATTGCTGTATGTGTGTGCATGGCTTTCTGTGTATTTGTGTATGGCTGTCTGTGTGTGTGTATGGCTGTGTGTGTGTATGGCTATCTGTGTGTGTGTGTGTGTGTGTATGGTTGTCTGTGTGTATTGCTGTCTGTGCGCATGTATTCCTCTTGTCTGTGTGTGTGTATTCCTGTCTGTGTGTGTGTATTCCTGTCTGTGTGTGTGTATTCCTGTCTGTGTGTGTGTTTTGCTGTCTGTGTGTGTGTATTGCAGTAGATTTAGTAGACAAGGGAAGGACTGGGATTTAGTAGACGAGGGGAGGACTGGGGTTTAGTAGAGGGGGGTGCTGTTTTTTTTTTTTAATACGGTAGAATATTAGTATTAGTATTAGAATATTTTATATTTTTTTGTATTTAGTTCACCACTGATTTTATTCTATCTGAACTATCATTCACATGGTTAATTTTTGTATGATGATGTATTTTGAATTGCGAGACGTCACGCTTAACATCACCAGTCTCATTCTCAACTTTTCGCCCTCCAATGACCACTCAGCATGCATTTATAACCGTTATTTTGCACTTAGCACTTTGTCTTGACAAAAGTTCGGTGGGACTGAAACGTTTATGAATAATTGTGCTGAATAAAAGGATACATTTATACCTACTACAGACCCCAGAGTGCACTCATCTTTTATCCTATATATTTAGGGCTGGACGTGAAGTTATGGGAGGGGCTTGATTTCCCTCCTTATCATTCAGTCTGGCGATTTGCATACCGTGACTTCCGGTCAGTGCAAATCGCCATTTTACTTACCTGATCGTGGGAACACTTACCTGATCCTGCAGCCCCTGGTCGTCCATCCGCTTTCTTCCAACTCTCCAGGACTCCTGTACCTGCTCCCAGCACTTCTTTGACTAAATCGTTAAAACCATGATTTAAGCTGCCTGACGCACCTCAGTCGCGGGCGTTTAGGGTCGGCATTATACTTTACTCTCTTTTCGCATACATCTGTTTGTTTTTCTGTATTCTCATGGCTATGCAAACAGTTAGGCTCTAGTACTGTCTTTCGGGTATTTCCAACCTGTTCGTATCCCACTTAGATTTATCGGGCTTTCAGGAGCATGCGCACATACGCACTTGTTCGGCTCAAACGTACAAACACCAAGTTGTTGTATTTCTCAAACTATTATTTTGTCCAATTCTTTTTATTAATCTCGGAACATTAGGTTATATATGAAAGTTAGCCCATCACAGGCCGTTCGTATATTTATAACTAAATGCCCTATTTTAGCGGTAGGTTTCCCACAATTTCAAACTAATTGTTTTACTTCACTGTTTCAGTTAAATACGGTATGTTTTAAATGTCAGCCTCTAGTGGCCAGTTTCTGCACAGGAGCTTAATTGAAGTCGGGTAAATACTGCATGTTTATTGTCGGCCTCTAGTGGTCAATTTTGATATTGCGTGGGCTATATTTGAGGTTTGATATTTTAAAGTGATTAATTCAGGTCAAACAAGCGCTTGCTTGTTAATTATTTTTTCATGCCTGATCAGTGAATTCTGACGTTACACATGTTTATCTTTGTAGCGGACTCATTTGTGTTATTCAGGTTAAGATATTGATACCTTAGAGAGAGTTCAGAGAAGGGCTACTAAACTGGTTCATGGATTGCAGGATAAAACTTACCAGGAAAGGTTAAAGGATCTTAACATGTATAGCTTGAAGGAAAGAAGAGACAGGGGGGATATGACAGGGGGGATGTGATAGAAATATTAAATACAGTAAAGGAGGAGACTATATTTAAAAGAAGAAAAACTACCACAACAAGAGGACATAGTCTTAAATTAGAGGGACACAGGTTTAAAAATAATATCAGGAAGTATTACTTTACTGAGAGGGTAGTGGATGCATGGAATAGCCTTCCAGCTGAAGTGGTAGAGGTTAACACAGTAAAGGAGTTTAAGCATGCGTGGGATAGGCATAAGGCTATTCTAACTATAAGATAAGGCCAGAGACTAATGAAAGTATTTAGAAAATTGGGCAGACTAGATGGGCCGAATGGGTCTTATCTGCCATCACATTCTATGTTTCTATGTTCTATGTTTCTATGTTTCTAATTGCCAGTTCTTATTGTTCAAACCATAGGGAGGTTATGTACCTTCTAACGCAAGTTACATTAAGGCCATTGATCTTTCAGACAAAACTCTAAAAAACACATAGATAGAGCCTCTCAAGCTGTTTGACATCTAGCAGGGCCTCACCTGTCACCAACCTTGTTTAATGGTTTCGCCACTTTATAAGCCAGTATATTGTACGGGTATATACACAACTACTTCATGCTGCTTAACTTATCTCAACGACAGGAAGGTGAAGAGTCCTGTCCCTTCCCAGCACTCCTACTAGGTCTGATACAACGTCACACAAGATCTTGGACTATAGCTCGCATCACAGCAGAACTTTTGAATGGCAGATAAGGTACCAGCAACAGCTATATACACCAAATTATCACATTACATACATACATATATATATATATATATATATATATATATATATATATATATATAAAATGAAAAAAGAATCCTGCACTCCATACAAAAATCAATATACTTGCCCGGTGCTTGTCAGGCGAAAATACAAGAATGGATACTCAAGATAGCACTCAAAGGACTTAAATAGATATAAAACTTAACTTTTAATCTTCCAAATCAAAAAAGCTACGTTTCAGTCTGTTACACACAGACTTTCATCAGGACTCACCAGTAAAATGCACAAACATAAATATATATATCAAAATAAAAATATACAATTAACTTACCCACCACCGGAATAAACTGTTACTCCCTGTCAGCCCGGTCTGAAAATCGCGCGGGTTCTGGCCGACATCAGCGTGTACGTACGTGACGTCATCACGTTGCGTCAGCGTCATTACCATGTCACGTGATCGGCCGTCAGACAGCCTCATTGGGAGTTCATTGCTATGGTAACCCATAGCCACCTAGTAAAAACATATTAACCCCTTGACTCGAAGCATAGAAGCCAGGCAATCAAAATATACAGCCCACATCATATTCTCACATAAGTACTGCATAATTCCAAGGATATTGAGAGAAGAAATAATGCACATATCATATAAAAAATTATTATTTGAAAGAACATCATTCACATCATTCTAATTGCACCCGTAAAGATCGGGCCATTATTATGTCATTAGCAGACGATAAAGACATTGTGATCAGACCAGCCGACAAGGGTGGGGGTATCGTTATCCAGAATTACTCTGATTATCGCTCTGAAATTTTGACTCAACTTTCAGATCAGCATACTTACAAGAAACTGCAAAATGATCCAACAGAACAAGTGATTCGTCACATTGAACATTGCTTACTGCGAGGATTGCATTCCAATTACATTTCTATGGAATTGTACTTGTATTTGCAAACAACCGCACCGAGAACTCCAGTGATTTATACATTACCCAAGGTTCATAAAAACAAGGATAAACCTCTGGGGCGCCCCATTGTATCAGCAATAGGGGGTGTATTAGAACCACTAGCAAAATGGTTGGACTATTTGTTTAAGGAATCCATTGAGCATCTTCCTACGTGTATTAAAGACACGCCGAGTTTTATCAAGCAATTGTCTGATATAACACTACCTCTTGAACCAATAGTCTTAGTGACTTGCAATGTAAAAGGCCTGTATACTGTGATACCTCATCAGGACGGGATACAGGCAATGAGATCAATATTGGCTACGTCTACTTACTATTCTGGTCCTCCGATTGAATTTACATTGGAGCTATTGGAAATCATGCTCTCTCAGAATTATTTCAGATTCGAATCTGATTGGTATAGACAGATTGCCGGGACATCCATGGGTGCAGTCATGGCACCCATGTATGCGAATGGTTATATGTAGAGATGTCCCGAACAGTTCGCCGGGAACTGTTCGCCGGCGAACAAAGCTTGTTCGCGGTCGCCGTGGCGAGCGAACATATGCGATGTTCGGTCCGCCCCCTATTCGTCATGGAGGTGGGAGGGTCTAGGAGGGAGGGTCTGCTTCTGATTGGCTGGAATGTGTCTGCTGACTGTGAGGTACAGGGTCAACGTTTACTCAATGATGACGAATAGGGGGCGGACCGAACATCGCATATGTTCGCCCGCCACGTCGACCGCGAACAAGCTATGTTCGCTGGCGAATAGTTCCTGGCGAACTGTTCGGGACATCTCTAGTTATATGTTCAATTTTGAGTCCAAGTATATTCTGGAACCTTACAGTGATCGTATCTTGATCTACGTTCGGTACATCGACGATATTTTCATGTTGATTAAGGGGAACATATCTGAAGTGGATGAAATGATTGGGTTCATTAATCCGTGTACCCCCAATATAGAACTAACGGCAGTGAGTGATTTATCCTCGGTGGATTTTCTGGACGTAAGGATATTACGTGAAGGCTCGAGTCTGGCATACACGCTGTATTTAAAACCTACAGACCAAAACACGCTACTACAGGCAAGTAGTTTTCATCCCTATTCACTCAAAAATTCTTTGCCTTATTCCCAGTTTTTACGGGTCTTTAGGAACAATTCCGATCTTAGCAGAGCTCAAGAACAAATTGGCATGATGTGGGACAAGTTCCACCAACGTGGATACAGCAGTGTTGTGCTACAGAAAGCTCTCAACAGATGCCTTGCAATGTCAGATAGTTCCACCACTACGGTACAACCTAATAGATTAATCTTTCCGACAACATATACCCCAGCTTCATCCAAATTTAAAGATATTATCCAAGACAACTGGAGAGTGTTGAGAAATGATGTTACCCTACCGCCTATCTTTCAGGAACCGCCTATGTTCTGATACAAAAGAAACAAGAACCTGAGGGATCTATTAGTAAAAACAGACCCTACTCACTGTTATTTGAAGGTCAGAACGACACAAAATGAGGGTTGCTACCGCTGTTTAGGATGTGTCACTTGTGGACACATGATTCCAGGAAAAACATTCACCCATCCACACATGGGTTTGAGCTTTCGTATACAACATCGCTTGACATGTACTAGTGATTTTGTGGTCTATAAGTTGATGTGTCCCTTTGGTCTTGCCGGATTTACCATTGAGAGAGCGGATTCGGGGTCGAGTATTAGAACGGCATATAGGGATAACAAATCCGAACTACCAGTAGCTAAACACTTTCTTGAGTTGGGACATACTCTTCCGTCCATGAAAACTTATGGCTATAGATCATGTTCCCCTACCCAGAAGGGGTGGTGACCGGAAGAAGATGTTGTTACAGAGGGAGCTATATTGGATAAGGACACTGCAAACGGTTCACCCAGATGGACTAAACGAGACATCCTCATTGTCTGCTTTCTTATAAGTCTAGTAGATATGGAGATTGCATTCTACCTGATATATACTGTAGCGGGAGATTTGTGCCTATCCATAAGGATTAAGACACTCTCTCTTTGGCTCAGTTAGATGATGGCTCATAGGTTGTGTAACCGCTGGCGGTTCCCTTATTTACCTCTATAATGTCTTAAGGCATAGAACTTAGCAGGGCTAACCATACAGATATCTTAGCCATAATGTTATATAGTTAGTAAGAGCTCCTCTATTTAACATATGTAAATAATTGAGAATACAATATAAAATAAGGATTGTCTTGGAAGCAATAGTTTTGTCTTTTTGGATATTTATTATATAAAAATATAAATATAAAATCCATTATAGCAGAGTTTATAAGATGAAATTAAATGCTTGCAAATATCATTAATAGGTTAACATACCCTTCTGAACATGTCATCATGTCAGCCTCTCAGTCATTTTAAGATGGAGCAGCGTCTGTCTCCAAGTCTCTCCTCTGTGTGTTAACATTTAAAAGTACACTTATTTATACCTTAAGTGTCGTCATTTTAGAGTCACCATAGTTCATATATGAAAAAGTAACTTGTCTACTTTAAATCAATTTAGGACCTCCCTTAATTTGGCAAACATACAAGGCCATAACTAAAGGGTGCATACGTCATGGAAATTTCCCTGACTTAGTTCAAGATGGCATCTTAAAGTCTGAATAGCTTATCTGTTGTTTATACTAAGACGTAAGTGCACAGTCGTGGGAGATTCCCGGATTTGGGGAAGTTCCATTAACTTGGGGTTACCACAGTATATTGTGTACTGAAAGAGTCGTAGTATAGCCTTGAAGCTTGTTTATGCATTATTGTTATTGTAATTCGTCTGGGACAAAATGGCGCAAACATATTATGCACTGAGGTTATTGCTTAAAGAAACATCTATGAAAAACAATATGTTCCATTTCTAACACCTTGTCAATTTGCAATATCTCTTAAAGACAAAGTACACAGTTTAAGAAATACAACATGTCATTCTAAAACTTGTAATATTTGCATTTGCCCATAACACCCTCTCCATTAAACTGTGGGCATTGTAGACCATTTCTTCCTTAAATTAGTGAACCAAAGTTCTCCAACAGTCTTTAGGTTTTTGTGCTCCCAGCATCTTTGATCATTGTTGTAACAGTAAAATATCCGTAGTGTGATCTTTGCCTGTAAAGGTGGTTGATTAAAATGCGCAAAGCTTTTGTCTAGGAAAGAATTGAAAAGAACACCAAGTTCCAGAGTAAGATATTCTCGGATGGATCCGGATACGAATTTTAATCCAAAGTTAAAAGTAGTAATTGTATTTGTAATCCAAAGTCTGTAAAGGCCTGTAGAAGTTTACATTCCTTAGATACATTGCTGGAGGTTGTGTTTGTAGAATACCCGGGTATTTGTTGTAGAGTATAGGTTGTAGAGTCCAGCTTTCCAAATATTTGGCTAGAATTGGTTGCAGATATTGAATCAGCATCATCTGTTATCACCGTGGTGATGGTGCTGGTATTTGTCTTTTGTTTTTTATTTTGTTTTTTTCATGAAACATTTTTACATCGTTTATGATGTGTATAGATTGGATACTCTCCGATATTCTTTTACGGAATAAATTAATTGACAGCATTTCCAAGACATTGTCTTAAGTGACATGGTTCCCATTATAGTAAATGTTATGTTGATACAGCAATTGAAGTGGTATCTCAAAAACGCCTCTTTTTGCTGGATTGGAATCTTTGTAACATCTCAGTGATAGACATCTCACTGACATCAGGTGCTGTTGTGCTAAAAATGTTAACAGGTAAAATCTGTGGAAAAATCTTTACATTTGTTATAGTTTGTATAATAATGATAGATGAAATAGTAACATAGTTAATCTTTCTAGTGTTTTGTTTTAGAGATAAAACCATTGTATATGATTTAGAGATATAAGGATAATATGAAACAGTATTTACCGCCTTTGTTCACAATGGTATGTAAAATGACATTATCTTTAAATGATAAAAATACTCTTTTATTCAAAATGTCTCAATATATTTAGAATAGTTGATAATTGGAAATATGACATTATTAATCTTTCTTTGTCCTGTTAGGGAGAAGACAACTTATTCCCTAAGTTATGGTTAGATAATATAATAACTACAGTTATTAGTGGCTTAAAATACCAGAAACACCAAAAAATTGTCTTAAAAACATTTTTTTTTACCAAGATCTGACAGCCATTTTGGAAAGTTACATTCATGAGATTGGATGCTTAACAATGAGAATCTTAATTGTTTAAGTATATTTTTCAGTGGCTGTTGGGTGTGGCTTAAGATGATTTGAATGTTTTATTATTTCTAAAAGTGAGTTAAGAAAGCACTCAGATACAATATTGAAGGTATTTATATTATAACTCTACCTTTGTATAGGTGGTTTTATGTACCTTTAACCATCACAAACCAAATAACAATTTATTGGTATTTGAAAAACTGATAAAATATTTGATTACATGTATTTTAATATATATACATAGAGTGGTTTGGATGTTGAATTTATATCTTTGACATCTTTTCACCTGTTTGCAATAGGTGACCTAAATGATCAATTTCCAAAATCATCATGTATATCACCTGGACGGGTTAATCCATAATACTCTTTGACTTTCCATTGACTGGCCTTAGCTATGGCAGACTGAATATGTTTATCATTGTAATTATAGGTTTGTGATAAATGAAGTAAAGTTTCTGCCTGTTCAGTTAAATTTTAACTGTTGAAGTACTTCACTTATTTAATTAGATTATATTAATTATAGCACTCTGCAAACTTAAACGAATATCGAGTAGTTTCTGATTTAATAAAAACAGTTTACACTTTCTTTTAAGGTGAAAACATGATTCATTATTGCAGTTGTTATTGTAATCGTATGATCTTTAACTATCATGATTCAACTATTCATCTGGGTAATCAGTTGTTATGCTCTTATACTTTATGTCTAATATATTTGTTTGTAGGCCAGACTGCAGCTGCATATGGCATTTTAGCAATAATCTTCAATTGCGTTTCAGATATTCACAAAGTCTATCCACCTTTGTAATTAACACATTATGTGTTTATTTTATACCATTAATTATAGTATCTGTATTATATTACACATTGTCACTGACACATTTCTGATACAGGGAAAAAAATAACATGATTGCTTTAGTAATTATAATTTTTCTGTCCATGCACCACATTCCTGGAAGTCCAGAATATAGCAAAAATCCTTTGTCGTTTGATTCTATGGAGCCATTTAACGTTTTGATTGGTATAGTTATACCAAAAGAGCAAGGAGTACATCGGTAGATCACATCTGCAACAGAACCATTACTGATTCCTTGTTGTAGCAATGTCTCTGTGTTTATGTTTACAGGAGTTCCTTACTTTGCAGGTATGTACATAATATGTAGAGTTTAAGAAAAGCTGCAAATCGTGCTTTAGTACAAGTGTCCCATGATGTAAGGTTTCTGACAGATTTTGCTGGACTTTTATATTCCATTCTCTTGGCAGGGCATCTGCTCTTAGTAGGCCTGTGTTGTTATTATTTATTAATTGCATCAAGGTTTCTTTCGTTAATTGATATGTTTCTGCCGAATTCAAATTCATATGCCACCAAATGTCATAATAAAGTTCATTGTTACAGAATATTGTTCCAGGATGGTTTTTCACTCCAGTAGGAAATCTATATTCCTCTTCTGCTCCTTCCTATTAACCACGTTTTCTGAGTTGTAGGCAACAATCTGTGTCTTGTACTGTGAGGCGCTTTGATAGTCAATCAGGTTTTCTCAGTACCATGTTCCATCTTGAGAAACAGCTGGGTGTTGACAATTTTCAGCCTTTATTTCTTTTTCCGGTCATCTTCTGTCTGGATAATAGCAATGTCCAGAATTAACATAGCACTTCTTTTCAGCATAAGAAGGCTGTTTGCGGTAGTCATTCAATGATAAACTATATTGCATAGTCTTTTCTTGCATCACCTTCATAAGTGCATCCAAAGTCTTTCACAAGCATCTGTCCCATCTTTTTCTGATTTCAGCATGCTTTGCCATCATCGTTGAGTCCATTATTAGGATTTGTAATAGTCCAATCACATCTTTCTCATGTATAATCGTTTTTTGGAATGATCTCAATAGGTTCCTTGTGAAATACCAGTGTAGGTCACATTAGCAATCATTGCACTGTGAGCGGTGTCTCTCCTTTTGAGAGAGTTCTTGGAGGCAGTCCTCACGATCAAAGAACTTGTATAATGTGCAGTCCAAGTCAGTTCAGGTGCTTCCTGCTTGTTAACATAATCCCAATGCAGTTTTAAAACAAAAGCTAGGGTTGATGTTATGATAATGCTGCAGATTGTAAGGAGGAGACACCATAACCAATTTTCTAGCATCCTTTTGCTTATATCTTTGCATTTCTTTCTTACTGTATAAGATAATTCAGGTTCAGTCTGTTTTCTCCAGTCTTTCTTATAATGATGTTGATGATTCATTTTTCATACATTCCATGTTCACTGGAATCTGTCTGTTCATCCTTCTCCTTCACATTTGCAGGTTCAGATGTCAGATCACGATTCAGTCTGTTACGTGGCTATGATTCTGGTGACTTTTCTGTCGTCCTCTATTTGTTTTATCTTGTCATCTTTAACAGCATTCACTGTGTCAGTCAGTGGTTCTGTGAACATCTTGGAAGTATTTAGCAGGTTGTAAAATATAAAAACTCACTGTTCTCTGTTGGCTCTGATTGTTCTCTGTAGTAAAAGTTCTCGCAGTCACCCTCTCCAGGACAAGCTGGCCAACAGTAGGAAATAGGTGGTGGTGCATGGTGAGGTGGGCTGGAAAAAAAAAATTCCCTAAATTTCTCTTATAGAACCAATGGTTCTAAGCTCTCCCTGGTGCAGAAATATGTTTGTCAGTGAAAAAACATGTAACATTTCATATGGTGTCTCACCATTTGTATCATCAGGTATGTTGTGAATGCTTATCTGTACCATAGGAATAAATAGATACCACTGTGTGGGGCAAGCAACTGGTAACTTGGTTAATAATCATTTAACCTCAGCATTTTCCCAGACCACAACCCCACTACTTTGGGGGTGGTTGGGGCACTGAAATCCCAAAGTAACCCAAATGTGGTTGCCCAGTTTTAGGTTTCCTTTGCAGTAACTGCAGGACCACCATCCAAATTGATGGTCCTGGGATTATCAAATGCATACTAAGGAAGTGAGACTAGAAAACGTGGTATCAGAGGTTGCACTTCGCACAGGATATATCCAAGTAAACCTGGTACATGCATCAACACATACAAAAACATATTTATAACCATGAGATGTTGGCAAACTTCCAATGTATAGTAATTAAAAAAGTACGTTAGATATTAATATTTCAATAAACAGTACATCAGTAATGTGACAATAAGCAAATGCTTGCGATTACTAAACACATGAATTACAGTATTTCCCATATTGGACCACCAATATTCCTTTTCAGGAGTCAGAAGTACATTACCTCTCTCTATAAGAGCTTGTCCTAGCCATGAAAAAGCTTTTGGGCAAGTCTATCTTTCCTCTATAGGAAGAACAACCAACATATTACCTTCAATGGTTATTATGTAATTAACCCCTCTAAACGATAGAAGTATTTATACGGATACCAGGTGGATAAGGTCTGGATATCCTTGCAATCATAAACTCTGCATCATGACTGAGAGATAGGGTATGCGATGTGATCCAGTGACCACAGACACATTGCATCAAAGTGCCTGTTAACGGCCAACTATATGAGGAGAGGGACCATGCTTTGTTATAAGCATGTCCGTACACGTATTACAATGCCAGGCTTTCAATTTGTTACCACAAAGCAAAATGCAGTTGTGGATATAAACACACGACGTATCATAAGAAAAACTGTTTGAACACCAGACTGAGACTCGAGATCAGTTTACAGTGGACCAAAATAGATAAATGAAATCCTATCAATTAATATACTTTCAATATACTTTCTTTAAATTACTTTATCCTCTGTATTAACTATGAAATATTAAAGTTAAAACAATAACATTTAAAAGCCAACTTTTAGTGTGCATAGGAATTACAAGGCCGTTCGTAGTGTGAGATAAAGAACAGCTTTTTTAAAATCCGAACAGTCTGTGAACACAAAATGACCTTGCGCTGAATATTCACTTGCAGGGAAAAAAAACAAAACCTTTTTTCTTTTCTTTAGTAAATTAACTATTTAATTAAACATAGTTAGAAACTCCCTCAAAGTCCTGATGACTTTGCAAGAAACATGTCGTCCTTAAATACTGGGTAAGTCTATTAAACAGTGAAATAGTATTTTTACCCTGTATATTATGTTGTCACAGCTATAATGTGCAGTATAACAAGCTATTTTATAAGTGTTGTGCAAACTGTTCGTTAAAAGCCAGTGGTCTAGCGAGCTATTGAATATTTATTTATTTATTCTTTAAAGCTCTGACCTCAATCGGTAAAGCAATATTGTAATGGTGTCCATTGCAATCTGCTGTCTTACTTGCTGCTCTCAAAAATTCTGAATATGTTCAGAGATTTCTTGGGCAATAATAAATCCCCAAAAAAGAACAACTTTGCATTTATGCTAAACTTGCCTGTTGTAAATGTATTCTGTATATTTCTTGACATAAGTACTTGTACTTAAATCTGTTTAACAAAACTGTTTATATTGTGGTAAAAATATATATATATTTATTATTATTTATTTATTTTTTAACATTGCTTAATTTTTAAAGATACCTGCATATTTAATGAAATATCCTTTATGTGTCTTTAAGGCATAAATATCTGCAAATTAAGATTATATACAAATATGCATGTTCTGGGTGTTCCCGTGATTCCTTTTCTATCATCATTTATTTTTCTTTAAGTCTGGAATCAGATGCCTTTTGGGATGAGCCCCCAGTTTCAGAGGCTTCTTTGGAGGTGACCACAGAAAAGTATAGATTCTATAAAATAGATGTGAGGGGGCTTTGGACAGTAAAGTTACCTTAATTATACTTTTCATATAGCATATATGATATGTGATATGCAATGTGATTTAATATATCAAAGTATTATCACTTTAATTGGCATTGCATTTTTTTATGCATTATTCTTTATGCATTATTATTTTTCTTTTTTCTTATAATTTTTTCTTTTAATGTCTGTTTAGAATATTGCAGGCTTTGCAATATCAAATTAATTTTGCAGTATATATATTCACAATGCTCTTACAACATATTATTAAAATTAGCCTCCTTCAGTATTAGCACTATCTACCACTGGAATTAGTGTAAGATACACCAATATGTGGTGGAACTGAATCCCCATATATGAGATTTGAAACTGTATTTTTATTTCTACGCTGCGCCCTAATCTGTATTTATATACATAATTGCAGCAGCATATAGCTTTTAAAGAAGCAATTAATTCACCCATCATGTGTGGTTGACTGTAGACTTTTTTAAAAACTATTTTTTTTTTTTTTTTATAAATCCGTTTCTGGCAGAGAGAGCAGGCTGATGAATGCTCTTATTGCCTGGTCTATATACATTTATTTATAAACATTGATATTTAATCTTATTTTATGTTTTATGAAAACCTAGTTTATGAAATTCACTGAGATTGCATGTGTCTGATCTGATTACAGTCAGTAGTACAATATCATTGTTCTAATTTCCTTACTGCTAGCACTACAGGTACAGTGGGATAGTACCACTTATTTAAGTAAGCTTTCCCTTTTTAAAATTGGTGGATTTTAATCCTGCCATTGCAATAGACTAAAGACTGTACCTGAGTAAGCAAAGTCATTATGTGCAGGAATTGTGCACTTTAAATAGTAGAATACTTATGCTATTCTAGTGAATTGGGCTGGCTGCTTAACACATCATTTAGTATCTTTTGGTCACATTTAAAGCTGTAAATGTATTTAACATTTTATTTAAATAAGCCTTTAATAATTTCAGTTTAAAAGTTATCAGAGATCCTGTATAGTTACAATTTTATTTTGCCCTGATTTATTTTACATATATATTATTTTTAATCATTTTATAACTATTTATTTTTGCAGAGCATTTAGGGAAGCAAAGGATGTATAACCACCGGTTGCATTTTTTCTAGGAGGGTAGTATTTTATTTATTTATTTATTAAAAATTCTTAAGAAACGCAGTCTTATTAACCATAGGGTCTCGATGCGCATACCAGCAATAAAACAGACAAAACAATATCCAGCAAACAACAGCATTATAATCACATGCATTTGAACCAGGTTAAAAGTTTCATGTCATCCCATACGCCTGAGCAAATAAAACTGTTTTTAAGCTCCGGCGAAACTTCAGTAGATCATTCTCAAGTCTTAATGTCAGAGGCAGGGAGTTCCAAAATTGCGCTCCCTGAACATCACTCGTTCTCCCTCCGCACTTTTTCTTTTTAAAATTTGGAATCTTCAATAAGGCTAAATCAGCCGATCTCAAGGATCGACTGGGAGTATAGCGTGTGAATTTATCCTTCAGATAGTCTGGTCCCATACCATGGACTGCCTTATATACCAAACAACCATTTTTAAACAGAACCCGTTCACGAACGGGCAACCAGTGCAAGGCTCTTAATGATGGAGTGATATGGTCATTACGGGCCACACCCGTAAGTAGTATAATTTCAACTCTGTTTAGGAACAAATATGAGCTAGTTAGCATATATTATATAAAATATATGCTGCAGTGTACTGCACTGAATGTATTTAAAAGCTATGTCTCGCTCTTTATGGCTGTATGTAATAATGTTGTTCCTAATCTGGAATATAAAACAACGACTTCTCAATTCCTTGGAATGTTTACTGTCTCTGTATCTCCGCAACCTTGGCTGGAAACTCCAGACTCCAAAAATAGTTATGCTGTTATAATTCCTGATTTTCAATCAACAGCTAGCGTAACTGACAATATGGAAATTATCACTGTTTTATAAAACTTTTCTTTTATAGTGGACTGTCTGTCTGTTGCTTCTGTGTCATGAATGTTTTCATTAAGCCATAATGCAATTTTCTTTGCATTCTTGGAATTAGACTTCAAATTTCATCGCTCTGTCTTATCACTTTTCTTTTGACAACATTTTGCATTAATCTTTTTCCTGCGCATGCATACTAAGCAGCTACGAAGAGAACATATCCCCCTGCCTGCAATCCACTGTCCTGGAACTAATGGGCCATGCTGTGCTGGTGTATCAGGCATATTAGGGTGTTTACCAAATATGTATATTTTTTCTCTTATGATATTAATTAAGATCCACAAAATGTCAGCATTGTATGCTAATTACAATGTACCTGTCACCTGAACTTAAAGTGCATTGTAAAAGTTCACATTAAAATCATCTCTCCATGATGAAGATCTCTCTCTGAGTCTGGGCTACAAATAGCTCATTAGATTCTTGATATTTCAAGACTTGTGCCATGACAAAGTATTGTGTCTTCTCTTACGTATAAGAGGTTACCTAGGTATTTATTATTTTTTATTTAACGCTTCCAAGTACAAGTCCCTTCGTGGTCGCCAATTGTAACCGCTGGCGGTTCCCTTATTTACCTCTATAATGTCTTTAGGTAGGGCTAACCATACAGATATCTTAGCCATAATGTTATATAGTTAGTAAGAGATCCTCTATTTAACATATGTAAATAATTGAGAATACAATATAAAATAAGGATTGTCTTGGAAGCAATAGTTTTGTCTTTTTGGATATTTATTATATAAAAATATAAATATAAAATCCATTATAGCAGAGTTTATAAGATGAAATTAAATGCTTGCAAATATAATTAATAGGTTAACATACCCTTCTGAACATGCCATCATGTCAGCCTCTCAGTCATTTTAAGATGGAGCAGCGTCTGTCTCCAAGTCTCTCCTCTGTGTGTTAACATTTAAAAGTACACTTATTTATACCTTAAGTGTCGTCATTTTAGAGTCACCATAGTTCATATATGAAAAAGTAACTTGTCTACTTTAAATCAATTTAGGACCTCCCTTAATCCCAAACATACAAGGCCATAACTAAAGGGTGCATACGTCATGGAAATTTTCCTGACTTAGTTCAAGATGGCATCTTAAAGTCTGAATAGCTTATCTGTTGTTTATACTAAGACGTAAGTGCACAGTCGTGGGAGATTCCCGGATTTGGGGAAGTTCCATTAACTTGGGGTTACCACAGTATATTGTGTACTGAAAGAGTCGTAGTATAGCCTTGAAGCTTGTTTATGCATTATTGTTATTGTAATTCGTCTGGGACAAAATGGCGCAAACATATTATGCACTGAGGTTATTGCTTAAAGAAACATCTATGAGAAACAATATGTTCCATTTCTAACACCTTGTCAATTTGCAATATCTCTTAAAGACAAAGTACACAGTTTAAGAAATACAACATGTCATTCTAAAACTTGTAATATTTGCATTTGCCCATAACAGTTGCACCAGAGGTACCTGTTGGTTTATATTAGGATATAATTTTATCATACTGAGGGGGAAATTATTGCGCTTAATCTGTAGAGGTTATGCCATTGTCCCATAAGCCCGTTCTGATGCCATATCCAATATGAGAATGTTATTCTCACTTTTCAACCTTCAGGTTTACTATGTGCACCATCATGACATTGAATGTGATTCTCATTCATGAATAATATGTATTTGTGATTAGGTGTTTGGGGCGTTTTGGTATAACATTGTTCATATTGTATATATTATATTCTTGGGAAACCTGATGTCATGTAATTGGGAAATCATGTGCACCCTGGGGGATAGACATGTACCCCAATGGTCCCATTGATTATGGTACTGTACATTTATCTCATTATTTTTATAATTTTGTTTGTACTTCAATATTTACTTGTCTTCATGAGTACTATGATTTGTTCTATTCTTATATTTGTTGATTTAAGCTTAAGTGGGGTCGGTTGGGTGTTTCATGCTTGTTAAACCAATTAACTTCTATTCTTATTAGTGGCAGCGGTGCCACTATAGTGTAGTCCATTTTAGGACTTGTCATTGGTTGTCTGGTATGCACTGTATGGGTATCACTGATACAGTTTTAGACTTTGCCTATTTAAGGCAACTTGTTGTTTACTGGCAGGGTCACTGTTTTCATGGGTATTGCCTTTGTGCCTTTTTTTCCTGTCTAGCCTAATACATTTTTTGCAAGTGGTCCAGTAACATGTGGATTTATGACATTAATTAATACTTAATCCCTTTATAGACAAGGGGGCGCTAAGTGGGAACACGAAGTGCTTTAAATAGTGCTTTAAACAGTGCAGGTTAGCCCCTCCAAATTAGGGATCACTCCCAATCCCAAGAAAATACAAGCCAGCAATTAGTATAGTTTACATAAACATATACCACCGGGGGGGCGCCACAATCACACACGTGTGAATATATTTACCAGATGTTGAGTACAAGTATTCATGAAAAGAGATAAAAAACAATAAAATATAGTGAAGTATTTAATAACAGAGATACAAATAATTTAAAAGTAAAAAATCACACTCACAAATATAGTGGCACAATAGGGACATATGTCTAAATTGTGCTAAAAAAGCTTGTCAGCCCCTTCCTGGGCTAAAATCACCCTTTTTTTTTATCTGGATCTCGTTTACCCAATTCCAAGGTAGTCAGTCCTTATCTGGATAATCTCCAACCTTGTAATATGGTCCAATCTTTCTGTGGGGGTGCTGGCAAGCTTCAAACTGCTCGACGCGTTTCGTCTCACCGACTTTATCAAGAGCTGGTTCTTTCTTCCTGCTTCCGGCTTTTAAATCCATCATTTCGCGCATTTATTTCTATTACACGCATGCGTGTACCACTTTGGAACGCAAATAACTTTATTGTTAATCTCTGCCGATATACACTTCCGTATTCGACCACCTGGTCTTACGGACAAGTGTAGAAGCATTAGGGGCCATAACATTGACCCAATTTTTCGTTCAAACACTGTAATGATTTAAAAAACACATGAATTCAGTCCATTCTAATATATCTGTTATACCATAACATATATGAATAATTGGAAGAACATATATTTTAAAGACATGTACTTTATCAGTTCTAATCCGTCTGTTATACCCATAACATTTCAATAACGCTTAAAGGTACAGATCAAATTGCGCATAGTTATACATTACAAAAGAGGTTTTTTTTCTCCACATATTTACAGAAACATAAACAAAAAAATTAATAGTGCATATTACTGTAATATATTCAAAAAATAGAAAAATTCATATTATATAGCATCATCATCCCTTTATAGGATGGCTAGGTTTGTGTCCATATTTTTTCTGGATTTATGTATGTAACAGGCATAGATATTTTATTGTTCTTGCTTTATATCTATTGTTTATTTTTATTTATTTCAGTTTAGGTAAAAAAAATTATATGATATGTGCATTATTTCTTCTCTCAATATCCTTGGAATTATGCAGTACTTATGTGAGAATATGATGTGGGCTGTATATTTTGATTGCCTGGCTTCTATGCTTCCAGTCAAGGGGTTAATATGTTTTTACTAGGTGGCTATGGGTTACCATAGCGATGAACTCCCAATGAGGTCGTCGGACGGCCGTTCACGTGACGTGGTAATGACGCTGATGCAACGTGATGCCATCACGTACGTACACGCTGACGTCGGCCGGAACCCGCACGATTTTCAGACCGGGCTGACAGGGAGTAAAAGTTTATTCCGGTGGTGGGTAAGTTAATTGTATATATTTATTTTGATATATATATATATATATATATATATATATATATATATATATATATATATATATTTATATATATGTTTGTGCATTTTACTGGTGAGTCCTGGTGAAAGTCTGTGTGTAACAGACTGAAACATTGATTTTTTGATTTGGAAGATTAAAAGTTAAGTTTTATATCTATTTAAGTCCTGTGAATGCTATCTTGAGTATCCATTCTTATATATATATATATATATATATACTGCTAAACAGGCTTTTAGAAGGGAGGCGACTGCTTAGCATTAGAACGGTGTCTAGTATTGTGGGTGGGAAAGGGGGTGTACACAAATATAGACATACTGTATGTCTGAATCCAGAGCAACCATACTAGATCTCCCTATAGATGAAGACCTAGAGCCAGACCTGTTTGAATTGGCCATCCAGGAATGGGAACTGGAGCAGGATTACCAGTACCTACTCACAGGGCCGCCATCAGGGGGTGACAGGGCCCGGCGGCCCCACATGTGGGGCCCATCGGGTTGCCCACACACTTAGGGCCACCCGATGAGCCCCCTCCTTCAGGGGCCTGGTCAGCGCTGTGGCCGTTGTATAGCGCGACCGGGCCCCTTTAAAAAAAAAAAAAAAAAGCAGTCGCAAGTGCTGCTGGGAGGAAGTGGTCACTCCGCGCGGGAGGAGCGCCGCGCGCCCAGCCGTGAAGAGGGAGAGCCAGGCAGTGAAGAGGGAGCAGCGCCGACTCCCATCATCCCCAGCCACCCTCCTGCAAAGAAAAGGTAAGAGACAGGAGGGTGGCTGGAAAATGAGCTGTGTGTGTTCATGTATGTATGTATGTATGTCTGTGTCTGTATGCATGTATGTATGTCTATGTATGTATGTCTGTCTGTATGTGTATGTCTGTATGCATGTATGTATGTCTGTCTGTTTATGTCTATGTATGTATGTATGTCTGTCTGGATGCATGCATGTCTGTGTGTATGTCTATGTATGTATGTCAAAGAAACAGCAACCTCAAAACCTCACCCTACTGATGTGAATATTTCTACTTTAAACATCATATCATAATGTTCCTGGACATATTAAAAACCTAACTTGTTTGTTGCCACTCATATTATGTATGTATGTCTGTGTGTCTGTATGCATGTATGTGTATGTATGTCTGTATGCATGTCTGTATGTGTATGTCTGTATGCATGTATGTCATCTTCCTTTTTATCTTACTTCCGCAGACATAGCCCAAAGCTCAAGCAGCCTTGCTCAGACATCTTTTAACAGCAGCAAACAAGCTCTTTACAATTTTTTGGAAAAAGGCAAACCCACCATCAGTTAGGGATTGGATTCAGAAAGTTGAGAGTATCCAGATATTGGAAGAAATCTGTCACTCCTTATCCAAACACTATCACCACTATACTCTCACCTGGAGGACATGGTGCGAATTTATAAGCAATAGCCAAGGGAGGACTTTCTCACCCTCTCCAATAAATAAACGTTACAGAGACTCCCACTCTAATATACTGCCCCCTTACCTCCTCTCCATACAGTGTTGGCCTTGACAGCACAGTTCAGTTATCACTCCCCCCACTCCCCTCAACCTCCCTTCCTTATTGGTTCATAGAAAGATGGAGCAGACTCCACAGACCGAATCCTCCATATCAAGGGCAGAGTTAAGAGCCCACGCTAACCTCTCTGTCGCACCTTAAGGTTTTAGTCCACACACACATTTTTTTTATTTTTTGTAAATGGGTTTTTCACCTGAACATCCCAGTCCAGAGGTATAGACCACTACATTGGTACAAAAAGATCACACAAATGTTTGATTCCAACCACAAGACACACTATTGTATGTTCATAATAGATGTAACTGTCATCGCTGATGTATTGCACTGTTTTCTAACATCTGTACCTCTGTTCAAAATCTTAATAAAACTTTTTGGAAAAAAAACAAAAACAAAAAACCCTGAAACAAGTGTAATAATCATTGGTGGTGAATACAGGACATCATCAATACATCAAACGAGTAAAATGGCACCATGTGTGGATTACTTACTGCCATTTATTTGTAAACCTGGGATATACACGAACATCAATATGACTCTCCCTTCGCAAGCCAACGTTAATGCTAGGGTTACCCCCTAGGGGGCCGTAAGCCAAAATTGCTAATTTGGTCATACAAAACCGTGGACTTGAATGGTAAAACGTGAACGTAGGAACCAAGGTGAGCATAGCTAGCAACCTTCCATGGGTCCTTCGGGACCTTAGAGCTGGACAACCGGACAAACCCCGCCAGGTAACGTGTCTGAGGTTCTTGGACACGGAGGCTCTATACTGCCATAGAGTCCAAGCAAATATGCTGTAATAAATAGAACAGGGCAGCTCAAAGGGTATTTAAGAGCTTGAACTAGCTGTGCACCATGTCTTGACAAAGTCTTTTAGAGACGAAATGTGTAGACACACGGTCTACCTAGTTGATTTACAGCCGAATTTGTGATCTGCTTGGTAGGAGGCTTGTTAAGGTAGCTGCAGCCTTTTTGAAGTTACCAGCCGCGGCTCAACATGAGATTACAGCTTGTGGTGCTCCCCCTTCCCTGCCACTTGATCCGTTGGCCTACTCGCGATCGTTAATCCATCAGGGCGGCTCAATGCGGTGTTGTGGGAACCATTGGCGCCTGCCTCCATCTACTAACTCGCTGGGCATCTACGATTGTGTGGAAGGGGTTCCCCGCACGGACAAGTAACATTTCTGTATATCTTTTATTAATTTTTATATTATCCGATTTCAATGTGTGGATCATTGCTTAAGGTTTATTTATTTTTTATATACATACATTTGAGATTGGTTCCTTTGACCTCCTGAGAGTTACATATCAGACTCTGAGAGTTACATATCAGACTCTACAGGTCTCATGACAGTACAATTTTTTAAAAAAAAAGACGGAACAGTAGGGTTTCTTTGAAATGGTTTTCAGGAGAAACCTCTTATCTCTAAAAATAACATGGCAGCATGGCTAAGGTTTGCAAAGTTTCATCTGAACAAACCACAATCCTTTGGACAAGACCAAACTGGAGATTTTTGGCCATAATGTGCAGTGCCATAGCAACATAAACACCTCATACCACCTGTCCAACACGGTGGTGGAAGGGTGAAGATTTGGGCTTGTTTTGCAGTCACAGGACCTGGAAACCTTGCAGTCAAATCTGTATACCAAATTATTCTAGAGTCAAATCTGAGGCCATCTGTCTGACAGCTAAAGGTTGGCTGAATTTAAGTCCTGAAATTAAGTCTTGCAACAGGACACTGATCAAAATCACACCAGCAAATATATAACAGAATGGATGAAAAATAAAATATTCAAGGTGTTGCAATGGCAAAGTCAAAGTCCACACCTCAACCTGATTGAAATGCCGTAGTGGACCTTAACTGAACTGTGTATAAACAAATGCCAGCAATCCTCAATGAACTGAAGCAATGTTGTTAAGAAGAGTTGGTCAACATTTCTCCACAATTATGTGAAAGACTGATAGAGTCACACAGAAAACAAATACTGTATATAAGTTATTGCAGCTAAAGGTGGTTCTGCAAGCTATTGAATCATAAGGTGTACTTAGTTTTTCACACATGGCTTCTCCATTTTGGCTTTATTTTTCTTAACTAAATCATGACATGGCGTAATATGTCATGTGTTGTTGTTCATCTGAGGTTGTATTTATCTAATTTTAAGACATGCTAATCTATTTTTCTACTCATACCCTTAACTTTTGTGTCACTATACCCCACTCCCTCTAGCATGAAAGCTCATGGAGCAGGGTCCTCATTCCCTCTGTTCCTGTGTGTCCTCTTGTCTGGTTGCAATTACATGTTTGTTAATCCACGCATTGTACAGCCCTGCAGAAGTTGTTGGCACTATACAAATAATAATAACAACAGATGATTATTATATCCTGATATTGTGGTGGAATCTCGGTAAAAATAAATTTAGTAGGCCGAGATTGCCACGTGGTATGTGCACGTGCATATGCTGATGTATCGTTTGGTTGGTTACACGTGGCAACGATACAATCAGTAGTGTAAGGAGCATGTGCAGGAATACAGGATATACGAGTATTCCCCTCCTCCATTGTGCTGGGCAAGCCAAGTGGTCAAACAGGAAAGTTAGTCTTTACTCTGTTGATTGGGTTAGAGTACATGTAGGTGGAACTGATTATAGGATGAGCTATATGTCTATATAAGGGACCTACACTGTATGATCAGGACTCAGATTTGAGCTGTTTTTGGTGACATTAGTCCCTCTGAGTCCCGGTCGGTGAATCGAATAAAGATCTCTTCCTTCCTGAAGAAACCTGTGTCCATCTCTCTGTGCTTGGCTTCCGTCAGTTTCTCCGGTATCATTTGGTGCATTCGACGGGAATCTCATCGTTTAACGGTAGCTGAGAAACAGAGGCGTGAGGCGGTCTATCTTTGCCCACGCTCTCTACGGCTGCACCCCTGAACTTTTGCGTGGACCTCCCTTCATCTCGGGGCCACTGGTCTGTTGTCCAGGAGATCATCGACCTCTACGTAGTAAGTGCTGGGGTGCCCCCGTCGATGAGTATGAACTCAGGTTCAGGAACGAGGAGGTAAGACGACTACTGTTTTACACGGTGGACCCACTAGGGGTATTGGATACCGATTGTGCGGTAGGCCCATAAGGGGTTTGTATCTGGAATTGTGTATGGAATTGGCCCCCTCAGTAGAGGGAAGGAGCGAAGGCGTACCGCTCGTAATTAAACGCCCTGTAGTCAGCTCGTTTAATCTTGGTTTGGAGTCAGGCTGGGTCCTGTGTAAATAGCCCAAGCCGGACACCGGTGTCTTGTCTAGACTAGCGTATCTAGGGTGTATATTTCGTTCGCTAGGTCGGAGGGACCGGGAGACTAAGCGGAGCCTGTTGTATATTCTGTCCGCTAGATCTCAACCTATCTTGGCTAAGTGGGAAGGCGTGTAAATTTGGAACCCACTAGACTATTGATAGAGTAGATAGATCAAGAGGGTTCTGTTGTAAATTCCGCCCTCTAGTTCGCTATATGTTGTGCTTGGGCAGCGACGGCTAACCAAAACGGATGTAAATAGTTTTAGGTAGTCCCTCGAGGTACTGGCCAATAGATTAGTTGGGAAACTGTAAATGTGTTAAAACTTATTGTAGTAGAGTGTATATCTTGCTAGATAGCGTGAGCTCTGCCGTCTGGCGAGAGTGTGAATAGTGTGTAACTGTATCATAGCGCACGGTACCATAGCCATGTATTATAATTACTGATGCTGTAAATAACCACTAATAACTGTTGTTTATGTTGTATGTTTAACATCATAACCACTACTAACTGAACTGTGACTTTAAAAATTGTACTCTAACCAATGCTAACCGTACTATAACTACTGTTTGTAAAGACAATGTTATTAGGGCATGTTATAGACGGGTAATTTAAATACTGAGAATTATAACGTGGGTGATTGTATAGTTTCACCAAAAGGTACAGTAATAGTTATTTAGTGACTGGTGTAACAGCTGTGTGTGTACGGGAATTCCCTGTATGTTTTGTTGTGTACGTTTGGCCTAGTAACCATACCACGTGGTGCTGTTGCCAAGGGGAACGGGTGTGACCGTTGGAAGTGTGTTTGTTTTGCTTCTATTGGAGACGACGCTCCGTTGCTAAGTATGGGTGCGTCGGATTCAAAGATTATTGATCCCTTAGAATGCATGTTAAAGAACTTTTAAGCATGTTAAAGGGATACAATGTACATGATTTTGGAGTAAAGATGTCCCCAACACGCCTGACTACTTTATGTAGTAGGGAATGGCCTACGCTGGTGGCTGCATGGCCTCCACGTGGTAGTCTTGATCCTAATCTGGTGCAGCGCGTACACGTGGCTGTATCGGGTAGGCCTGAAATTTACGGCCAGTTTCCGTATATTGATTGTTGGAAGCGGGCCGTAGATGACTTGCCAAAATGGATCAGGGTATGCAACGAGGAGCAATGTCACTTCCTGTTGGCCAGAACTCGTTTGTCCACCAAGGCCGTGATTACGCCCATTCTGGACACGCCCCCTGAGTCAGAGATCCCCTTGCCACCCCCTTACTCCTCCTCTACAGGAAGAGGAAGAGGAGGCGCTGCTAGTAATACTACTCCCCTTGCTCCGTTGTATCCACCTACCCCCTCCTCTAGCTCAGAGTCTAGCCCACTTGCTTTAACCCCCCCCTTCCGGTACCTACCCCTAGTAACCCCACCTATCCAGATTTGGCATCATTTCTGATTCCTGGTCAGGCTCCTCCCAGCCCGGCCCGGAATATTCTACTTACTGATCTTCCCTTCAGTAAAGAAAAAGCGTCCCCTCGTCTTACTACCCCTCGACCGGAACCCATAACTGACCTTCCTCAACGAAGCCCCATACTAACCCGACAAATGACCAGTACCCTCCAACCCCGACATTATCAAATGCCTCTCCGACTGACACCGGGCCCGACACATATTAACGGTGAGGGACAGTTACAACATGCTGATCCCGTATTTGTCTATGTTCCCTTTACCACCACTGACTTATTCAACTGGAAGACCCATAACTACTCCTACACAGATAAACCTCAAGCCTTGACAGATTTGATTACCTCTATAATCCAGACGCATAATCCCACTTAGGCTGATTGCCAGCAATTACTTATGACATTGTTTAATAACGAGGAAAGAATTCGGATAAATCAGGCGGCAATTAAAGCGCTTGAAGAAGTGGCCCGTACTCAAAATCAGGCCAACCCGGCAGCATGGGCCGCAGCCCATTATCCAAACACAGATCCGAATTGGAATGTTAATGGCGCAGATATGGCCCGTTTAAGAGCTTACAGGGATGCCATTATTGCTGGCATGAAAGCCGGAGGAAAAAGGACGATCAATATGTCAAGGACGGCTGAGGTATTGCAGAAATGTGATGAGTTGCCCAGTGCCTTTTATGATCGATTATTGGAGGCATACCGGTTGTATACCCCCTTTAATCCAGAGGCTCCTGAGAATTCCCGGATGGGTTAACTCTGCCTTTGTCAGCCAGGCCTATGGAGATATAAAGAGAAAATTACAAAATTTAGAAGGGTTTGTAGGGATGTCTATAACTCAACTAATGGAGATAGCAAATAAGGTTTATATGAATAGGGAGACAGAGACGAAAAAGGAAAAAGAGCGAAAGATGAGAAGGAAAGCAGACATGTTAGCAGTAGCTATCGCGGGTGTAGATAGAAGGGAAAAGGAAGTGTATAGGGGAACTGAGAAAAGCGAGAATAAGTGGAATAGGGAGCCTTTAAATAGGAACCAATGTGCATGCTGTAAGGAAGAAGGGCATTGGAGAAGTGAGTGTCCACTGAGGGAACAACATGAGAGAGATAGAACAAGGGCAGGATATAGTAATAATTATAGAGGCAGAGCGAGAGGAAGAGGAGGCCCTGGAGGAAATGGTGGGAATAATAGAGGAAGCGTTCATGGGGATAGGTATTACCCAGCAGCGTAGAGACCCCGAGAAAGAGAAGATAGAGACTTTGTGGGTTTGGCTGACACTGTCATGGAGGACTATTGATACCGACCGGGCTCCATCCCCCTTGGCCGAGCGGAGCCTATGGTCGATGTAGCAATAGGGGGAAAAAGGAGTTCTTTCATGATAGACACTGGTGCTGAACATTCTGTGGTGACTAACCTAGTCGCTCCTCCTTCAGGAAGAACTATCACTGTAATAGGAGCAACTGGGAGAAGTGCTGCTAAATCGGTTCTTAAAAGTCGACTCTGTACACTGGGAGGCCACGTAGTAAAACATCAGTTCCTTTACATGCCTGAATGTCCAGTCCAACTTCTAGGACGAGATTTGTTATCGAAGTTACAAGCACAGATAACATTTCTGCCTAACGGAACGATATCCTTGAAGATTAATGGACCCTCAGGTATAATGTCAATATCAATACCGAAAGAAGAAGAGTGGCGACTTTATACAGTGTTGACCAGCCAAAACCCTAGGAGTGATGAATCCTTGTTTAATATACCAGGAGTGTGGGCAGAGAGTAACCCACCAGGACTTGCTCACAATATCCCACCTATACAGATTGAACTAAAACTTGGGGTTTATCCAGTGAGCCTAAGACAATACCATATTCCCCAAAAGGCAAAGAAGAACATACAGTCTTATTTGGATAAGTTCATAAGGTATGGTATCCTAAAATTCTGTACTTCCTCCTGGAACACCCCATTGTTGCCTGTTCAAAAGCCTGGGACAGATGAGTATCGCCCTGTGCAGGACTTAAGAGCAGTCAATGATACGGTAGTAAGTATACATCCAGTTGTGCCCAATCCATATAACCTGCTTGCCTTAATTCCGGGTGGGGCTACTTACTTTACAGTTTTGGACCTTAAAGATGCCTTCTTTTGCCTACGAATTGCTACAGAAAGCCAGTGTATCTTTGCATTCCAATGGGAAAATGCTGTAACGGGCTCGAAACGCCAGATGACTTGGACAAGATGGCCCCAAGGGTTTAAAAATTCACCTACCCTATTTGGATCAGCATTAAGTCAGGACTTACTAGACTTCAAGTCCATCCCAGGATAATGTGTATTACTACAATACGTAGATGATTTGTTGATAGCGGCAGTTACAAAAGAGATATGCCAGCAAGCAACATATGATTTACTGCACATTCTTTGGAAGGCAGGATACAAGGTGTCCAGGAAGAAAGCTCAGTTGTGTCAGCCAACTGTCAAGTATCTGGGATTCCATATCTCTGAAGGTCAAAGGATAATGGGGCCTGAGAGAAAAGAAGCTGTATGCCAAATACCAACACCCAAGAATAGAAGACAAGTGCAAGAGTTATTGGGGGCAGCAGGCTTCTGCAGGATATGGATTCCCAGTTATGCGATATTGGCGAAACCCCTTTATGCAGCTATAAAAGGCACAGAACACGATCCCTTCCTGTGGACCATCGAACAGCAGAAGGCATTTGAGGATGTTAAGAAGGCATTGATGAGTGCCCCAGCATTAGGTCTACCTGATCATACACGTCCATTCTACTTATATGTACATGAGCAAAGAATGATGGCTGTGGGAGTACTGACACAGTACTTGGGATCATGGCAACGACCTGTTGCATATATGTCTAAACAACTGGATGCAGTGGCCAGTGGTCTTCCACCTTGTCTAAGAGCCGTAGCTGCCACCGCCCTGCTGGTAGCCGAAGCTGACAAGCTCACTCTGGGTCAGGAACTCTACGTGCGAGTCCCGCACGCAGTACAGACGTTGCTAGACTATAAAGGCAATCATTGGTTTAGCAATAGCCGTATGACTAAGTATCAAGCCATGTTATGTGAGAACCCGAGAGTGCATCTTGAAACTGTCAATACCTTGAACCCAGCTACCCTTTTGCCACAACCTACTGAGAGTCAACACGATTGCCTGGAGGTGATGGATGAAGTGTTCTCTAGCAGACCGGACCTTCGTGATTTTCCCATCCAGAACCCCGATGTCCAATACTATACGGACGGCAGTAGTTATGTGAAAGAAGGGATTCGCTATGCAGGATATGCAGTGACAACCATAGACAAGGTGATAGAAGCTCGGCCATTGTCAAAAGGAACATCGGCACAGAAGGTAGAATTAATCGCACTCACACGAGCGTTACAATTGGCTGAAGGATTGAGGGTAAACATCTATACGGACTCAAAGTATGCGTTTTTAACCACTCATGCCCATTGAGCCTTGTATAAAGAAAGAGGACTACTGAACTCAGAGGGTAAAGAAATCAAGTACGCAGCTGAGATATTACAACTATTGGAAGCCGTATGGGAGCCGAAGGAAGTTGGTATCATACATTGTCGAGCGCATCTGAAAGGTGATGGTGATGTGGTGAAAGGAAATCGGATGGCAGATAATGCAGCCAAGCGTGCCGCTGAATCGGGACAACAGGAATATGTGGAGTGTATAGCTGCTCTCATACCGACCCCTCTGTCTCAGTGGACTCCAGTTTATACAGCTCAAGAAGAAGAGTGGTTAAAGACTGAAGCTGGAAAATATTTGGAGAATAATTGGTATCAGTTAGAAGATGGAAGGATAGTTATTCCAGCATCGCTAGCTGTAGAAATTGTCCAGAACTATCACAATGGGACACATTCCGGGAGAGAGAGTATGGAAGAATCTCTTAGGAAGCATTTTTACATACCAAGATTGTCCAACTTGACTCAAGCCATTGTACGAAGATGTGTGTTATGTGCCAAAAACAACGCAAGGCAAGGTCCAGTGAAACCACCGGGAGTCCAGTACATGGGAGGGCTCCCTATGTCCGATCTCCAAATAGACTACACGGTAATGCCTAAATCCGACGGACATCGTTACCTACTAGTAGCTGTGTGCACCTACTCAGGATGGGTAGAAGCATGTCCCACTCGTACAGAGAAAGCAGGAGAAGTTGTGCGATTTCTGTTGCGGGAAATAATACCCCGATATGGACTACCATGTTCTATAGGATCAGATAATGGTCCAGCCTTTGTTCACCAGTGCCTACAACAACTGACTCATATGCTTGGTATTGAGTGGAAACTTCATACGGCATATAGGCCTCAGAGTTCTGGGAAAGTGGAAAGGATGAACAGAACTATTAAGAGCCAATTGGCAAAAATGTGTCAAGAAACCCAAGTGGAATGTTCTTTTGCCAATAGCTCTGTTGCGCATTCGTAGTACACCTACCAGAAGGATGGGTCTCTCACCTTTTGAAAATATGTATGGGCGTCCACCTCCCGTACTTAGTAACTTAAGGGGGGATTTGAGTCAGTTGGGAGAAGAAATTACCCGGCAGCAGGTTGTAGAGTTGGGTAAGACTATGGAGGAGGTACAGAAATGGGTACAAGATAGATTACCTGTGAATATTTATCCACCTGTCCATTCTTATCATCCAGGAGACCAAGTTTGGATAAAGGAGTGGAACAGTGTACCGTTGGGGCCAAAGTGGAGGGGTCCTTATGTTGTTCTTTTGTCTACCCCAACAGCTATAAAGGTGACCGAAGTGATTCCACTCCAGGGTTAAACCAGCAGCAGCAGATTCTTGGCAGGCTACACCAGATCCTGAGAATCCCTGCAAGATCCGGTTGAAGAGAGTGTCCCAGTTAGATTGAAAGTGATTTTTAAGAAGAGTTCTGTTACAAGGGAACATCAACAAAAATCTACAAGTAGGTGTTTTGACAGCCACAATAAAGCCTGACCACCTTCCTATGTTTCATAGCCAGAGTGTCTTGAAGGGATCTCTGTGAAGGAAAGTGAGGATCAGAAGGACTCCATTTCCTGCAGCCCTCACACCCTGGAAGCTGAGGTGCCATTGCACAGTCGAAGAGTTAGGAAGAAGATGTCAGGAGTGATGTGTTTGATAATGTATTTATGTGTGTTTTTAATTATTCAGGAAGGTAGAGGTACCGATACACCAGGCTGTGAGGTTTGCATTAAGACTACGAAAACCGGCAATCGCATTTCCCAGACCCTTATTTGGCATTCCCAGTATGAGTGTAAAGGACATGTATCTAAGTCTAGATACTTAGGCATAGATTATAGTGTATGCCAGGAGAACCTAAGTGTTTTAGTCCTGAGTATCAACCCCGTACAATTTGGTTGACTATTCGGAATGGAGACTCACAGGGGACCCTGATAAATAAGACCATACTAGAAACCGTACATTCTCCAGGTGTTTTGCTATTTGATGCATGTAAGGCGATATCAGGTGGGAGAAAACCGTGGAATGTATGTGGCGATCTTAAATGGGAAAGAACGTATGGGTCTAATGATAAGTATATTTGCCCCAGTAGTAAGTATAAATATATAGATCCAAAATTCCCCAAAAAAAGAATACAATTATTGTCCGTATTGGCCCTGTGTGGGGTGGGCAACCTGGGGACAGACAGTAGATAAGGATATGATCGTCACTAAGTTGCCTACCAAGCCATATTGTAAGTCTAGGGAGTGTAACCCAGTCCATATACTTATCAATGACCCAGAACTATTCATAGATATGCTTGGGAACTTATTTGGGTTCTAGATATATAGAACAGGTTTGGATCCTGGGACAATATTATTTATAGGAATAGAGACCGATACTGTGGCAACCCAGACTCATCAGGTCTTTCATTCCTTCTAAGAGGAGATGAGTGTGGAAAATAAGATCCCCCATAATGCGAAAAACGTATTTATAGATCTAGTCGAAAGCATTGCTGGTAGTCTTAATGTAACCAACTGCTATGTGTGTGGAGGTACTAATATGGGAGACCAATGGCCATGGGAAGCAAAGGAGGTAATGTATTCCGGTTCTGAGACAGTTGAACAGTTAATATCTTCTCAAACTGATTATCAAGTGAGTGTTAGAGGTAAATCTGAGAGGCGATTAAAGACCTCCATTATAGGTTGTGTTTGCATAGCAAGGAAAGGAATAATGTTTAATACATCTGTAGGAGAATTGACTTGTCTAGGGCAAAAAGCTTATAATGATGATACAAAAGATGCAACTTGGTGGTCAGCTTCAAATGTATCAGAACCACCTAATCCGTTTGCAATTTATACCAGTTTAAAGGATGTGTGGTTTGACCTATCTGCTACATCTAGTTGGAAAGCCCCAGCAAATTTGTACTGGATCTGTGGTAAGAAAGCCTATTCGGAGTTACCACAGGACTGGGAAGGGGCATGTGTATTAGGTATGCTCAAACCATCCTTCTTCTTGTTGCCAATTGAAACAGGAGAGCCTTTGGGAGTTAAAGTGTATTATGTAAATCATAGAAAGAAAAGGGGACCCCTAGAGATAGGTACCTGGGAAGATAATGAGTGGCCTCCCCAGCGTATTATAGATTATTATGGGCCAGCTACGTGGGCAGAGGATGGTACTTATGGATACAGAACCCCAATATACATGCTTAACCGTATCATAAGATTACAGGCAGTGGTTGAGATAATTACCAATGAAACATCACAAACACTTAATCTCCTAGCAAAGCATAACACTAGGATGAGGGCAGCCGTCTACCAGAATAGATTAGCCTTGGATTACCTATTGGCAGTAGAGGGAGGTGTATGTGGGAAGTTTAATCTAAGCAATTTTTGTCTTCAAATCGATGATGAAGTGCAAGCAATAGCTGAGCTTACTAGCCATATGGTTAAACTAGCACATGTGCCTACTCAAGTATGGAAAGGGTATAATCCGAGTAGTTGGTTTAATTGGTACGAGCAGTTTGGAGGACTCAAGGCACTGGTAGGTGGAGTCATGCTAATCTTGATGCTGTGCCTCCTCCTGCCGTGTCTGATTCCTTTGGTAGTTAGGCCTGTGCAGAGCATTATAGAGAATATAGCAGAGAGAAAGGCCGCTGCACAGATAATGGCTGTTTGCAGGTGCGAGGCTTTAAATCAAGGAGAACACGTACAGGAAGAGGAATGCTGAGGGGTTCGTATCTCTAGAGAGTCGCAAAGTCTAGTCTGGTTTATGGCAACTTGAGGTGAAAGCAAACCCTGATTAAGTGATGCATCTGGGATTATGAAATATCAGAAGCATCAAAGGGGGGAATGTGGTGGAATCTCGGTAAAAATAGATTTAGTAGGCCGAGATTGCCACGTGGTATGTGCACGTGCATATGCTGATGTATCGGTCGGTTGGTTGCACGTGGCAACGATACAATCAGTAGTGTAAGGAGCATGTGCAGGAATACAGGATATACGAGTATTCCCCTCCTCCATTGTGCTGGGCAAGCCAAGTGGTCAAACAGGAAAGTTAGTCTTTACTCTGTTGATTGGGTTAGAGTACATGTAGGTGGAACTGATTATAGGAGGAGCTATATGTCTATATAAGGGACCTACACTGTACGATCAGGACTCAGATTTTAGCTGTTTTTGGTGACATTAGTCCCTCTGAGTCCCGGTCGGTGAATCGAATAACGATCTCTTCCTTCCTTCCTGTCCATCTCTCTGTGCTTGGCTTCCGTCAGTTTCTCCGGTATCACTATGTAAAACCATAAAATTCAAAGAGTGTGCACTTTCTATTACCCATGGCTGTCGGTAAAATAACAATTGACATTTGTATCTTGTGATACCTTTTTTATTAGACTAACAGAATTTTGGAATGACAAGCTTTCAGGTGAAACTCCCTTTCTAAAGCATAAAGACAGCATAGGACACAGTGATGGTGTTAAGTAGTTAAACTCTATTTGTGTAATCAGGAAGCAATCAGGAAGCTGGCAACAATGCTTTATGTTCATACAGCACACTGTTTTCAGATATCGTTGAATACCCTGCCATTTCTTGCTGATTTTTAATGCTGTTTAGTGAATATTGTTTGAAATGTCATAAACTGTTTCATGTGTTTACTTTCCTCCAGCAGTGTTATATTTGCAATTAAAGTTGAAATAGGAGAGGAAATTGCTAGCCACTGAGCATCAGGTGTGTTTCATTTTCTTTTAGAATCAGGAAACAGAGTCTGGCATCTGTGCCTTACACAAATAATAGTAAATAAATAAGATACATAAAATGCACTCAGTTCTATCCAATGAAACATGGTAATTACTTGGCAGTGAATTTGTTTTATGTTTGTTTTGGCTGATTCTAAAGTTGTCATTTGGACAGTTGCTTATTAGAAATGTCCTACACAAATTGAAAGAAAAAGAAAAAAGCATTTTCTGACACTGCACTGAATAATACACTTAGGGATTTATTCACTAAGCACCAAATTGCAGAGAATCGAAACCGGATTTTCAAAAGAAGTAGCTGAAAATATCAGATCTATATTTATATCTGCTATTTAGCCAAAGTTTTGAATTTGACTTACAATACACTACAGTGCAGAATTTGATGTTAGTCTTCTAGAATATGGTTGTACAGCTACATGCAGTTTCTGCTCAATATCTAGCAATAAACCTTTATCAGAACTTTATGCACATTTAAACAACTGGAGGTTTAGTATCACTCTGATGGCCATTAAAGTGTAAGCTCATCTTCCACATCAAAGCAAAAATTCTTAGGTGGATCCTATATTAACAATTCACCTTGCTATTTTTAGCTAAAATGCAACTTTTCTAATAAGACAGAAAGGGATATTTTCTTAATCTCTACACACTTATTAACCCTTATTATGGAGCACATGGGGTGGGTGGCAGCAATGTAGCCTGGCTGTGTAATACAAAAGCAAATACAAAATTAAGCCCAGTGCTCAAATTCTCACTACTCCTGGTCAGCAGCAATGACTATATTCCTTCTAGTAACTATAGTATGTTGGTAAATGGTGCATATAGGAGTAGTGGTAGTTTGAACACAGGGCACACTTTTGTATGTTTGTATTTGCTGATTGTCATCAGTCCCAATATATACAATAAAAACCAAATAACAAAAGTTACTTGCACACTACCCCAAATCCCAATGCACTTTTAAATAACTGGAGGTTTAGCATCACTGCAATGGCCATTAACGTGTAAGCTCACCTACCAAATCAATGCAAAATATTAAAGGTAATTCTTGGATTGCATTTGTTTAGCTGTGCTAGTACAAATTTCAGACTAATATAAACTGATTTTTGTGCAAAATAAATTTAGAGATACCTGGTAATGGATTTTGTTGATTTAAAATGTATATATGATTTTTCTAGATCACAAAATCCACCAAAATAGATAATCAAGTTGGAATGAATTTCACATTTGCAGTACATATGAAAAAAAAAATATTATATATTACAAAACACACTTATGCTGATGCAGTTACCCTTTAGTGGAAAGTGATCTGTTTTCCACATTCACAGGCAAAACATGAAACAGACAAAAGGGTGTGCAGAGCGGCAGAGATAAAAATAAATACATAAAACTTTCAAAAAAGTTAAAATGGGGCTTTATTTGGTAGAGGGACGCTAGGTCCCCATGTATTAGGAGTGGCGCTCCACAGACTCTCTGATAGTGATTCTCTGGTTTTAAATCTCAGCCGACATTTGAGTCAACTTTCAGGCGCCGACATTTGAGTCAACTTTCAGGCTGTCACCCCTCATTCAATGTACCGGGGGTTGGTGGTCCTGAGTGTTTAGGAGTGAGGCTCCAGATAGTTTTATTGGTAGGATTTCATATTTTGGGGCGTGTTGAGGTCGATGGGTAGTGATACAATAATTATAGATTCTGTGGCTCTTGAGTATCAGTCATCGAATTTTACAGCCTAGGCTGTTATTAATACACTATTGATCGCTCGTATATTATATCGTACTATTTTCTAAAACTATTCTGGCTATCCCTTAGACATGTGCAATTCATTTCGAATGTACATTCGGACCAATTTCATTCAATACGGATATTCGGATGCTTACAAATGTCCAAAGTTCAAATTGCTGAATTTCCGAACTGCTTTGTATTTTTGAAAAGTGGCAAAACAAGTGGTTAGGGTTAGGGGTTAGGGACAAAACAAGGGGTTAGTGTAAGCCACTTATCGTTCTGCCTTATCGTTCTGCCAGTCTGCCGACATCGGGATCAGTCGGACCGCCTCTTTCACGTAGGGAAAGGATGCATTAAGCATCAGGGATGCCGTCCGCTATGCGCCCGCCCCTTTTAAGGAGGCAGCGCCAGCGTACCGGCGCCATGAGGTCGAAAGAGCTGTAAAGGACAGCTCAACGCACCCGGACCTTTTGGGGGCATGGTTATGATAACCATGCCCCCAATCATATAAAAGCCCAGTATGCCCCCATATCAGTGCCCTGTTGTGGTTCGTAGTGTCCCTCCACATGTTCCTGTATCCTTTTGATAGTTCTTTGGGTTTGACTAAATTGTGTTGTACTCCCAGAGATGTGTCTTGTCCAGTTGCTGGGATAAAATGGGTCTCGTATTATTCTGAGTGGTTTCTGCGTGGCTGAAGGAAGAGATTAGAGGAGGTAACCAGTTGGGTTACCTGGAGTCCACTACAGGTTGCTATAAAAGTATTCACTGAGAACTTAGGATATTTTTGACAGTTGCGGTAGAGGAGCCATGGGGGGGGGGGAGGGAGTGTTTTTCAAAGATTTTTTTGAAGGAGTGGAGACTGGGTGAAAGTCTAACATAGAAGGGAAGGGAGTTTCACAGAAAAGGTGCAGCCCTGGAGAAGTCTTGGAGGGGAGCATCAGATGTGGGAGTAGGGACAGAGGATAAACGTAGGTCTTCAGCAGAGCGCAGGGGCCTCGACGGGACATGTTTGTTTATTAGGGAGTATAGGTAGGTTGCAGGAGCATTATATAGGGACTTGTAAGCAAGCACTAGAATCTTAAGTTAAGCCCTATATCTAACTGGAAGACAATGTAGGGACTGCAAGAGGGGGGAGGCGTGGGAGGTGCGGGTGGACAGGAAAACGAGCCTTGCCGCCGTATTCATTATAGATTGCAGTGGTGCAATCTGGGAACACATAAGACCACTGAGAAGTGGATTGCAGTAGTCAAGGTGAGAAAGAACAATGGCATGGACCAGCTCCTTAGCCACGTCTGGTGTTAAATAGGGTTGGATGCAAGCTATGTTTTTGAGATGGAAGCCGCAGGATTTGGTGATCGACTGGACATAAGGGGTGAAGGGGAGGTCGGAGTCAAAGAGAACACCTAGGCAGCAAGCCTGCGAGGTAGAAGTGATGGTGGCGCTGTTGCCTTGGAGAAAGACAGACATGGAAGTAACAACACTTGAGTGAGGAAAAGGCCAGAAGTTCTGTTTTGGACAGGTGGAGTTTAAGGAAGTGAGCAGCCATCCAGTTGGAAATCGCAGAGAGGCAGTAATAGACACGAGTCAAGATGGGCGGAAAGAGATCAGGAGAGGACAGGTAGATTTGTGTGTCATCTACATATAAATGATAAAGGAAGCCAAAGGAGCTAATGAGTTTACCAAGAGACGCACTATAGATGGAGAATAGTATAGGACCAAGGACAGAACCTTGGGGAACATCCACACAAAGGTAAAAAATACCGAATAAGAGATTGTGTAACCCTAAGTCCAGTTATGTGGTGAAATACCCTTGTAACCTCTCCTACATAGGCAAAAGGACTCAAAAAAACAAGAAAACGATTTTGTAAACTAAAATCAACAACTCATACTGATCTATTAGATTTACCAGTACCAGCACATTTTAAAGAAAAGACATATATATTACCCAATTGCAATTTTAAATGATAGAATCTACACCAGAAATGAGGCAAGGAGGTGACATGATAAAAAAGGTTGACGTGGTGTGAAGCTGTTTGGCTTAGGGAACTGGATACCATACAGCCAAAAGGCTTGAATCATGAATGCAATCAAACAGCTTTAATTTGAATTAGTTTTGTCGTCAATATGATTTTTATTTTAGTTTTTTGAGATTTGGAAGGACTACTTACCTTTTTTACCAAACACAAAACTTCACCTCTGGATTTGACTTCTTCACATGGGGATCTATAGTATTTTTGCATGTAATTTTTCATTTAAGTTGTATTTAAACTGTCATTGCAGTTTAAGAATCTCTTTATGATACTTTTTAAGTAGTTAATTTTTTTTCATATTTTTCTTTTAATTTAATTTTCATTTTTATTTTTTTTGTGGAACAGCATTGGGAGAATATTTGTTTTTTCATTTCCAAAAACATTTATGTATACCTTTAGAGTAATAGAATGTTTTATTATTTTTATGGTTTACTACAATATTAATATTTAGACACGTACAATTAATTTAGTTCCGAATATGAAGTGCTTCGGATTTCTAAAAAGTGGCAAAACAAGAGAGAGTGAGGGAAAATTACGTGAATGATGACAGGAATCTTGACCAATAAGCTAATTCCTGGCACTGGGATCCCTATAGATGTGTAAGTGGTTGCGGTGGCAGTCAGGGCACTAGGAGCCGTGTAGATGTTTAAGTGGTTGTGTTGGCAATCCTTTGGTGGAATTACTCTAATGGGCAGGGGCTCCCAGTGCCAGGACTGCCACCACAACCACAAACATCTATGGGGCTCCCAGTGCCCGGGCTGCCACTGTGGCAGGACTGCTGCCTGACTGTGAATGGCCTTTTCCTATGTGTGGATGTACTCTCCTGGAATGTAGGTTTTCCCTTTTTAATGTCCCTGCTCTCTGTAATTTTCACATTAAATCATGCAAATTGCTTTTTAACCACACGGGGCCCCATATGCCAGACCACCCCGATACCTCATTTGGAATGTTTAGTTAGAATGTTCAGACCTCACTAACGAGGTGTGAAAACCGCAGATCGCAAGCTTCAACCATACAGGGGCGCTCTGGAGCACGGAGTCCCATACGCCGGACCACCCTACTATTCCATTTAGAACGAGGTGTGAAAAACACAAACCGCAAAAGAAACAAGCTGCGCAGACATCCCCTGGGTGGCAGTCGGTTTGCATCACCAAACGCCCACCAGGGGGAGCATGCGCATCCCGAACCTGCCTGCAAGCACTGTCTTCGATCCTAGTGTTGGGGATCGTCCTACGCCACTATAATCACTCCTTACACCCCTACCTGGGAGCTACAAGGCTAGGTTCGTGGCTGCCCAGGTAAACGCTATCTTGGGTGGATACCAGCGTAGGGATATCCACCCAAGAGAGGGACGCACGCCAACAAAGAATCCCTGGAGCTGTGAGTCGGTCTCACAGCCACAGGGCCTCAGTGGCCACACGGAAGTCTCCACCGACCAATGGGAGAAGGAGCGCCCATTCAAACTAGGATCACGCCATTCTCCTGGTTGGTCGGCCTGAGGGAGTGCTGTCACGTATTCATCTGCACATAAAAATGTGATTAATGGCATTTACTGTTCTGACAGGAAAAGTTGTGCCGAGCAACATTACTGTCCTGACAGGAAAAGTTGTGCCGAGCAGCAATCAATCCAAAGGAGGGTTTGTGCTGAGCAGCAATCATGCAAATTGGAACCTGGTAACTGCTTTTGGGGTCAAAGGCCGGTTACAACCAATCAGATCCACAGGCGGGTATTTAGGCCCAGTTCTCCTCTTGCTCAGTGCCCTGTCGTGGTTTCCCTTGTGGTTGTCCAAGAGCGCGTTATTGATTCTGGTTATCTGACTTTGGCATTGCTTTTGACTTCCCTGTTTTCTGGCATCCTTGACCCCTGGCTTTTCCTTATCATTGTGTCTCGTTTTGTATCCCTTGAACTTGGCTATTCCTGACTATTCCTTGGTACGTTAGTCCGGCCATTCTAAGGTCCGGTATACGTTACCTATCAGTCCTCTGTGTTACACAGCTCTACGTGCTGGATCATACTGTAATCCTGACAAGTGCTGATTGGTCGCTGCAAGAAGTCAGCAACCAATCAGAGCAGGGGTGCCCATTCAAATGGGGGTTTGCACTCTCTCCTGATTGGGTGGTGAAACCCCTCTCCTCCCCAAACGCTGATTGGCGCGAATTGGTTTCGTACCTTTCAACGGATTGGCTTTTGCTTGGTTTGGGCACGTAGTTTGAATTCACCGGACCAAACCAAGCAACGCTGTGGAAACGATTTTGGGGTTGTAGAGAGCCACAAGCCCCATATTTTAGATGCTGGTGTCTTGGACTCTGTACACCCGATCGCTCCGATATTTGCAGATGGGACCCTGGGCTATATAACGATATATGTTTTACCTGTGTGACCCCTTCCCTTCCTTGGGCGCCAAGCCCCAAAGTTTACCCCCCTGTATGTAATGTTTTGGCATGTCTGTCTCTGTGTGCTAGTGGTATCTCGCAGAGCGGGAGATGGTTATCTGCAACCCAGCCACCTCCTGCCTGGGATTGTGTTGTGTTGGATGGAGTCTGTGCATAAAAAGCTGTGTGCCCAAATAAAGATTGTCAGTCCTTGTACCCTTGGAACCGTGTGTCGTCCAGTTACTGGGGAAAAAGGGTCTCTTAATACATTAATAGAGGGGGAAATCAGCCGGGTTACCTAGGTCCCGCTACAACTGGTGGCAAGTGGCAGGATCCCATGTCCCTGGCAACAGACCCATGGACTATAGTGATCTGAAAAGACAAACCCTAGAGGACTAGCTGGGAGCAAGATGGAAGTTGACAGGCAACCGTAAGAAGGCCGAGCTGATTTCCTAACTCACGGAATATGACCAGCGAAGACAGGAGAGGGAGAAAATGAATAGGTCACCAAAGCAGTAAGACAGTGCTTGGCCCAATTCCCAGAGCCTCCTTCCGCAGAGATTGTAGCTAAGCTCATCTTTGAGACCCAAGCATTTTATCTGGCTCAGAAGCATGGGACAAACACCCCACAGACAGATGAATGACGAACCGGAGAGAGGTCCCCAGAAAACTCAACCCGAAAGCCAGAGTTGCCCTTTGCCGCCTATAAAGATTTCTAGGAGGCAGAAGAAGGCATTGATGATTTCCTGCAGGATTTCAAGCAACAGGAAATCGCCCCCCCAGACTGGGTCACTATCCTGGCCAGGACCCTCGGTGGCAGCGGCCTACCGAGATGTACCGACAGACCAGATCCAGGAGTACGAGTCGGTCAAAGCTGTCCTCCCGGCTCAGTTCTCTGTAACCCCGGTGGCATACCTTAGGAAGTTCCGGGGGACCAAGAAAGTCGAGAAGGACTCCCGTGCGGAATGTGCATGCTGCATTATCTGAATTGCTCACAGCTGGATGGCCTCACAACAAGCCCAATCACCTGAAGAGATTCTCCAAGCCTTGATGCTTGATCACTTCTATAAATAGGCTCCCCACAGAGATGCAGGAATGGGTAAGAGACTGTCTCCGAAGCAGCCAAACGGGTAGACGAGTATCCTGATACTCACCAGTCCCATCGCCCCACTCCATCTCCCAACTACCGATCCCCCATCCGATCTCTGCTCCAACCCAGCCCTTGGCCGCAGCTCTCCTTCGTGGACCCCTCCTTCGAGCATTCCCCCCAGCGAGTCTACCCTGGGGAAGAACAACGCTGCTTCCAATGCCTCCAACCGGGCCACGTTAAAGTGAACTGTCCCCAAAACTGGATCAAAACACAGTGGGTCACCCCTGTAGTCCCTGTCAACCCATTAGCAGCAGCGCTCTGCTACCATGTGGACCCCACAGAGTTCCCGAGCCCCAACAAAGAAGTTTGGACTGTTCTACATAAGGCGAACTCCCACTCAGGCCGCCCATGATAACCGGGACAACCATAGGCAGGCGGCGTGGCTGAACAGGCGCAAGGTCCAGGGACTCTGAGACACCAGAGCCACTCTAACTTTGGTGCGACCCCAGCTTATCTCAGAGGAAGAAAAGACTGGGGGTACCGTTGCTGTTCGAGTGGCCGCAGGGAGCATCCACTACATACCTATTACCTTGATTGGGGCGCTAGAGCCAAGAGAGACGAAGTGGGCCTCATGGATCGACTACCCGCCGAGGTACTTCTTGGCAATGACCTGGGGCATCTTACCTCCGCCTTTGTCGCTGTTCAGACCCTGAAAGAAGTCTATCCGATGATGGCCTAACAGCAAGCACGCACCACCCCAGTCGGCTCACACTCTAAGGCTCAAGAAGGCACACGTTCCCCTTTCCACCACCAACGACCCATAGAAAGCCCCATCAGCCATTCCAGACCCTACACCCAGGCTGGCTGTACCCATTACCTAAACCCAGAGCCCCAGGATCCTACCCTTCACCCGGTCCCCATACCCTGGGATATCCCTGCTGATCTTGAAAAGGAGGTACCCTCCGACCCAACCCTACAAGGTTACCGGGACAAAGCAACCACAGGGAAGGTAGGGAAAGATTGGGAGCGGTACACCTGGGAAGGAGGGAGGTTATACCGCATAGTAGTGAGGAAGGAACCAGCTACAGCTGGTGGCGCCCAAGAGGTACTGGTATGAGCTGCTGAAGCTAGCTCACGATATACCTTTGGCAGGGCATTTGGGCAGGGACCGGACAGCGTCTTGGCTCACCTAAAACGTATTCTGGCCAGGCATCTCTCAGGATTCGAGGCAGTACTGCCAGACCTGCAATGTCTGCCAGAGTGGGAAAATGGGGGGACAGGCAAAGGGCCCCCCTCCATCCCTTACCTATTATCGAAGATCTGTATGGCAGGGTAGCTGTCTCCATTATAGATCCCCTAGCCAAGCCTAGTCCATCTGGGAAGAAGTACATTCTGACCATTGTGGACTACGCGAATCGGTATCACGATGCAGTCGCCCTGAGCAATATCTGGGCATAGACAGTGGCTAAAGCCCTGATGTGAGTGTTCTCCCGGTTGGGTTTTCCCTGGGAGATTCTTTTGGACCAGTGCACCCAATTTACTGCTGACATGACCCACCAACTGTGGATATGCGGCATCAAACCGATCCTGAGCTCCCCCTACCACCCCCAGAACAATGGCTTGTGCGAGAGCTTCAATAGCATGTTGAAGCAAATGCTCCGTATGTTTGCAGCAACTCACAAGGATTGGGAGAAATTCCTGCCCCATCTCCTGTTAGCTTATTGGGAGGTGCTGCAGGAATCGACTGGGTTCTCTCTCTGTTTGAGCTAATGTTCGGCCGGAGAGCGTGTTCGGCCCTTACACCTAGTGCGGGAGCACTGGGAGGGAGCTGTGGATCAGGAAGTGACCCCCATCATTCCATATGTGCTGGATATTAGGGACCGACTCAAGGAACTCACCCATCTTCTCCTGCCTGACCTCCTTGAGGATGGGACTCAGGCAGCGTCCATAGAAGAGGTCCAGTTAGGGGACCGACTAACTGATAAAAAGCATAGCCAGGCTAATATACCAGGGTATACCCCCAGGCCACCCATAGAATGGAGACCCCCGACCAACAACCTTTATGGCAGACCCCATACCAGGTACTGGAGACTGCGCGGGGGAGCATGCTGCATCCAGGGGATGCTCCAGCTAGGGGTCATTGAACCATCCACGAGTCCTTGGGCTTGCCCCGTAGTCCTGATCCCGAAGAAAGACGGGACTACCAGGTTCTGTGTGGACTACCGGAGGCTCAACGACAAGACGGTCTCCGATGCCTACCCCATGCCCCACATAAATGAGCTACTAGATAGAATGGCACGGGGCCGATATTTCACCACCATTGACCTATGCAAAGCATAATAATTAAAAATAGGTAGGCACATTCCAAATGTTTATAAAGACAGTCTCAAAAAGGAGCTAAAAAAATTATACTGGGTGCTCACTCACACAAGGTCCCATTCCCAAAGGACCAAAAGAGTTACAAATACTACCCAAACAAGGTGCGCAACCATAGACATATACAAAAATCAGATGGGTCCACAGCAAATGGATATCTCATTAGACATGTGCAATTCGTTTCAGTCCGAATGTTAATTCGGATGAATTTCGGGCAATTTGGACATTCCGGTACTTCCGAATGTTCGAATAGATGAATTGACGAATGGTCGAAGTCCCGAAGTTCCAAAATTACTGAATTTCCGAAGTGCTGAAGTGCCGAAGTTCCGAATAAGGGGGAGCTGTATGGCAGGACCGCTGCCTGACTGTGAATTGCCCTTTCCTATGTGTGCGTGTACTCTCCTGGATGTATGTTTTCCCTTTTTTAATTTCCCCCCTCTCTGTAATTTTCATATTAAACCATGCAAATAGCTTTTTAACCACACGGGGGAGCTCCGGCGCACGGGACTACCCCGATATTCCATTTAGAATGTGTGGTTAGAACGTTCACACGTCGCTAACGAGGAGTGAAAACCGCAAGGGAACAAGCGGTGCGGGCTTCCCCTAGGTGGCCGCCGGTTCGTATCACCGAATGCCCACCAGGCCTGCAAGCACTGTCTTCGATCCTCGTGTCGTGGATCATCCTACCCACTCCCAACAGAGCTATAATCACTCCTTACACTCCTACCTGTGAGCTATGAGGCTAGGCTTGTGGCTGCGCAGGAAAACGCTAGCGTAGGGATATCCACCCGAGAGAGGGACGCACGCCAACAGGAAAGGAGCGCCCATTCAAACTAGGTTTTCACCATTCTCCTGGTTGGTCGACCCGAGGGAGTGCTGATTGGTCGCTGCAAGGAGCCGGCGACCAATCAGAGCAGAAGCGCCCGTTCAAATTGGGTTTGGTGCCCTTTCTCCTGATTTAGCAGCAAACTCCCTCTCCACCCAAGCGCCGATTGGCTCTAATTGGTTTTGCGCCGTTCAGCGGATTGGCTGTTGCTTGGTTTGGGAGCAAAGTTTGAATTCACCAGACAAAACCAAGCAATGCTGTGGAACCGATTTCGGGGATGTACAGAGCCTCGAGACCCAGACTTTAGATGCTATCTTGCACGCTGTACACCTGATAGCACTGCTATTTGCTGAGATCCCAGATGGAACCCGGGGCTAACGATATATGTTTTACCTGTGTGACCCATTCCCGGGGCGCCGAGCCCCAAAGTTTACCCCCCTGTATGTAAAGCATTGGCATGTTTGTCCCTGTGTCCTGTTGGTATCTCATAGAGAGCGGGAGATGGTTATCTGCAACCAAGGCCCCTCCTGCCTGGGATTGTGTTGTGTTGGATGGAGACCCCCTGTAGGCAAACGTGCAATAAATCCGGATGCTCTCAACACATATCACACATATTTACAGGATGATACAATATATTAAAACAAAAAAGGTGTACAGCACACTGAGTGTAGAAAATATAGGATAACTACTGAAATAAAATTAATGCTGTGGACGTGAAGAGTGAATTAGTGTTTATACATGTAGAAACATAGAAACATAGAAACATAGAATGTGACGGCAGATAAGAACCATTCGGCCCATCTAGTCTGCCCAGTTTTCTAAATACTTTCATTAGTCCCTGGCATTATCTTATAGTTAGGATAGCCTTATGACTATCCCACGCATGCTTAAACTCCTTTACTGTGTTAACCTCTACCACTTCAGCTGGAAGGCTATTCCATGCATCCACTACCCTCTCAGTAAAGTAATACTTCCTGATATTATTTTTAAACCTTTGTCCTTCTAATTTTAGACTATGTCCTCTGGTTGGGATAGTTTTTCTTCTTTTAAATATAGTCTCATCCTTTACTGTGTTGATTCCCTTTATGTATTTAAATGTTTCTATCATATCCCCCCTGTCTCGTCTTTCCACCAAGCTATACATGTTAAGATCCTTTAACCTTTCCTGGTAAGTTTTATCCTGCAATCCATGAACCAGTTTAGTAGCCCTTCTTTGAACTCTCTCTAAGGTATCAATATCCTTCTGAAGATATGGTCTCCAGTACTGTGTACAGTACTCCAAGTGAGGTCTCACCAGTGTTCTGTACAATGGCATGAGCACTTCCCTCTTTCTACTGCTAATACCTCTCCCTATACAACCAAGCATTCTGCTAGCATTTCCTGCTGCTCTATTACATTGTCTGCCTACCTTTAAGTCCTCAGAAATAATCACCCCTAAATCCCTTTCCTCAGATGTTGAGGTTAGGACTCTATCAAATATTCTGTACTCTGCCCTTGGGTTTTTACGTCCAAGATGCATTATCTTGCACTTATCCACATTAAATGTCAGTTGCCACAACTCTGACCATTTTTCTAGTTTACCTAAATCATTTGCCATTTGGCTTATCCCTCCTGGAACATCAACCCTGTTACATATCTTAGTATCATCCGCAAAAAGACACACCTTACCATCAAGACCTTCTGCAATATCACTAATAAAAATATTAAAGAGAATGGGTCCAAGTACAGATCCCTGAGGTACCCCACTGGTGACAAGCCCAAGCTTCGAATATACTCCATTGACTACAACCCTCTGTTGCCTGTCACTCAGCCACTGCCTTACCCATTCAACAATATTGGAATCCAAACTCAAAGATTGCAGTTTATTGATAAGCCTTCTATGTGCAACAGTGTCAAAAGCCTTACTGAAATCTAGGTAAGCAATGTCTACTGCACCACCCTGATCTATAATTTTAGTTACCCAATCAAAAAAATCAATAAGATTAGTTTGGCATGATCTCCCTGAAGTAAACCCATGTTGTCTCTGATCTTGAAATCAATGTGTTTTTAGATGTTCAACAATCCTATCCTTTAACATGGTTTCCATCACTTTCCCCACTACTGAAGTAAGGCTTACTGGCCTATAGTTGCCCGACTCCTCCCTATTACCTTTCTTGTGAATGGGCACAACATTCGCTAACTTCCAATCTTCTGGGACTACTCCTGTTAACAATGATTGGTTAAATAAATCCGTTAATGGTTTTGCTAGTACACCACTAAGCTCTTTTAATAGCTTTGGGTGTATTCCATCAGGTCCCATTGACTTATTTGTCTTTACTTTTGACAGTTGAAATAGAACCTCTTCCTCTGTAAACTCACGTGTAATAAATGACTCATTTATCCTTTTTTTTTAACAGAGGTCCCTTTCCTTCATTTTCAGCTGTAAATACCGAACAAAAATATTCATTGAGGCAGTCAGCTAGACCTTTATCCTCATCTACATACCTTCCTTCTTTTGTTTTTAATCTAACTAATCCTTGTTTTACTTTTCTTTTCTCATTTATGTATCTAAAAAAAGTTTTGTCCCCCTTTTTTACTGACTGTGCTATTTTCTCTTCTGTGTGTGATTTGGAAGCTCTTATAACTTGCTTAGCCTCTTTCTGCCTAATCTTATAGGTCATTCTGTCTTCCTCACTCTGGGTTTTTTTATAATTACTAAATGCTAACTTTTTGTTTTTTACTATTTTGGCCACATCTGTGGAGTACCACAGTGGTTTCTTGAATTTTTTGCTTTTAATGACAAGCCTAATGCAATTTTCTGTTGCCTTCAGTAGTGCAGCTTTTAAATAATCCCATTTATTTTGGACTCCATTTAAATTGCTCCAGTCTGATAATGACTCCTTTACACATATTCTAATTTTAGAAAAGTCTGTTTTTCTAAAGTCTAAAACTTTTGTTTTTGTGTGGTGTGACTCAGTCACTGTTCTTATATTAAACCACACTGACTGATGATCACTGGATCCTAAACTTTCACCTACAGTAATATCTGATACCAAATCTCCATTTGTTAACACTAAATCTAGTATGGCCTCTTTACGAGTTGGCTCCTCAACGACTTGTTTTAGAGACAATCCCAGTAGGGAGTTTAGAATATGTGTGCTTCTGGCACAAGTAGCTATTTTTGTTTTCCAATTCACATCAGGAAGATTAAAGTCACCCATGGTGATAACTTCCCCCTTCATTGTCATTTTAGCTATTTCTTCAACTAGTAGATTATCTAACTCTTCAATTTGTCCTGGGGGCCTATAAATCACACCTAAACGAACTACTGTGTGATTACCAAATTCTAACGTAACCCAAATGGACTCTATGTTCGTCTCACTAACCTTTATTAGGCTAGATTTTATGCTATCCTTCACATACAGGGCCACCCCTCCCCCTTTCTTGCCTTCCCTGTCTTTTCTATATAAAGAGTACCCTGGTATTGCTATGTCCCAGTCATTTTTTTCATTATACCATGTCTCAGTAACAGCGACTAAATCTACACTATCAGTTGCCATTATTGCCACAAGTTCATGGATCTTATTCCCTAAACTGCGAGCATTTGTAGACATGACTCTAAGCTTATCATTTTTTAACACAAACATATGTACAAACATATATATACAAAAATACGTACAAAAAACAAAATATATGTACAAACATATATATACCAAATGAGAATTCTTTCCCAGATGGAGCTGTAAGACATACAGTATCTCACAAAAGTGAGTACACCCCTCACATCGTTGTAAATATTTTATTATATCTTTTCATGTGTCAGCACTGAAGAAATGACACACTGCTACAATGTAAAGTAGTAAGTGTACAGCCTGTATAACAGTGTAAATTAGCTGTTCCCTCAATATAACTCAACACACAGCCTTTAATGTTTAAACTAGGCATGTGCATGGGGAAAAAATTTGGTTCGGTTCGGCATTCCGAAATTCGGGACTTCGGCAATTCGACACTTTAGCAACTTCGGCACTTCGGAACTTCGCCACTTCGGAATTTCAGGAACTTCGGCACTCCGACACTTCGGAACTTCAGCACTTTGGAACTTCGGAACTTGTCTTGCAGCCGCTTGGTAGATAACTCCCTAATTCCCACGGTATTAGGGAGTTATCTACCAAAAGGGTGAAAGACCTAAATTGGTCTTTCAGCCACATTTACTAATACTAAGTAAAAAAATGGGTCCCCCCTCCCGAGCTGGGGGCCCTAAATTAGAATAAGGGGGGGACCCATTGCTCCCCCCGGCGCCCACCCCTGAGTGGCGGGTGGGGGCCCTAAAGTAAAATAATGGGGGGACCTATTGTCCTCCCCCCAGGCCCCCACCCCTGGGGTAGGGGCCCTAAATTAGAATAAGGGGGGGACCTAATGTCTTACCACCTGGCCCCCACCCCTGAGCGGTGGGTGGGGGCCCTAAATTAGCATGAGGAGGGGACCTAATGTCCACCCCCCTGGCCCCCACCGCTGAGCGGTGGGTGGGGGCCCTAAATACTAATTAGGGGGGACCTAATGTCCTCCCCCCTGAGCGGTGAGTGGGGGTGGGGGCTCTAAATTAGAATGAGGGGGAGGACCTAATGTCCTCCCTCCAGACCCCCACCCCTGAGCAGTGGGTGGGGGCCCTCAATTAGCACAAGAGGACCTAATGGATGGGGGCCCTAAATACTAATTGGCGGGTGACCTAATGTCCTCTCCCCTGGCCCCCACCCCTGAGCGGTGGGTGGGGGCCCTAAATACTAATTATGGGGGGGACCTAATGTCCTCCCCCCTGGCCCCCACCCCTGAGCGGTGGGTGGGGGCCCTAAATTAGAATGAGGGGGAGGAGCTAATGTCCTCCCCCCGGGCCCCCACCCTTGAGCGGTGGGTTGGGACCCTGAATAAAAAAACGAGCGGCAGCCTCATTTTGTATTAAGTGAGCTCTCCAGAAAATTAGTATTTTGAACCAAATACCTCCACACATTTAACTAGAGACACACCTTATACTAAGTGTACCACTACGTCAATCACTTAAAATCTATAAATAGTTATAAAAAATAAATTATCATTCCCCCTTCTCTTGAGAGTATATTTATTTGCGCAGTTTATATATTAACTAGAGAGGTTTACTCTCCAGTTATCTATTCTTTACATTGCACTTTTTTCTCACACTTTTTTATTTTACTCATATTTATTGATATAAGAATTACAATTTTCTATATTGTATATATGCTGGTATAAAGGATATATATTATTACATGATATAAATTTATTAGAATGTAAATATACACCATCCAGTGTTATGTAAACCGCTGTTCAGTCCAGAGGTCACTTTTCATTATGTCATACAAAATAGGAGCTTCATTTTTAGTCCGGAAATCACGTAATCTGAAAGCAGTGTATTGATTTTATATGTGTATAGTATTTTAAACTGACTTTGTTTTGCACTTTTTTTGTACTTTTTTACAACAGTTTCCTTTTTCTTAATTCTAGAAAGGTTTTCAAATTCTAGTAGCTTCCTTTGGCTATTTGTATTTTATTTTCTCTCACTGTAGTTTTGTTATGACAACAAACATTGGGGCTTGAGTGATGTCACACCTTGACACACAAAAATACTGACACATACACATACATGTCATCATGGTTATATTTGTAGCTACCTCCTGTTAAGGTTTATGTGCAGGAGGGGTGGCTTCCTTGGAGTCCTACTGATACTGGTTGAGGCTGATGGGTGTGTGTGGCTGGAGCTTGCTCTCTCCTTGCTCGCCTTCACTCCTGTGGCCCCTCTCGCTACTCCTGGGCTGTCTCCCGCTCTGTTAAAAGGCGACTGTGCCTGACCAGGCCCCTGTTCTGCAATGTGTACTTACCACCAACTGAAGCCTGGATGATTCCAAGCCAGGATCTTTTAAAAGAATTAAAGTGCCAGGAAAACACCCTCATGGTCCCCCTCCCGCCAGGCTCTGGGGGAAGGAAGGGGTTAAACTTACCTCTTTCTCCAGTGCCGGGTGGGGGACTCTCCTCCTCCTCTCCGCCTCCTCTCCTCCTCCTCAGCTGAATGCACAATGCTTTCCTATGGACGCTGTGAAAATCACAGTGAGAAGTGAAGTCAATTAGACAGCCACTAGAGGCTGGATTAACCCTAAAGTAAACATAGCAGTTTCTCTGAAACTGCTATGTTTATAGAAAAAAGGGTTAAACCTAGCTGGACCAGGCACACAGACCACTTAATCCCTTAAGGACAGAGCTTCAGAAGCTTGAATTTCACTTAATGACACAAGCATTTTTTGAATTTTTTTGCTGTTTGCGTTCAACTGCAATTTGCATTTTAATAATTTATTGCACCGACGCATATTATATACCGTTTTTTAAAGGACAGAAAGGGCTTTAATTTGATGTAACATATATTTACATAAATGCTTATTTATTATTAAAAAATACAGAAAAATGCAAAAAAAATGAAAAATCTTGATTTTTTTTTAACAGTTTTTGCAATAATAATGTGTGCACAATTAGTGCAGGTTAAGGAAAGTAATTAAAAATAAATTCATTTAGTTGTTCTGATTTACAGAATATATAATGTGTCTGGGATTTTCAGTTTTTTTTGGTAGTTACAGGTCACAAAGCACAAGGAGTAAAATAAACTTTTAATGTGGAGCGATTTTAGAATTTGGTATGTTTGTCTTGTAAGCTTAATAGCCATGAAAGAAAACAAAATTGCCACACAAAAGTATATATTTATATAAAGTAGACACCACAGGCTATTTACCTAAGGTATTTTGAAAAGTTGGTGTGTGCTATTCCTGTACAAAGTTTTATTATGTGTTCAGTTACTTCTGCTGAGTACAACGGTACCCCCATTGTATGTCTTTGGCACTATTTTGTGAAGCTACAGTGCCATATAGGAGACCTGTCCTTTTCAGTATTCACAGTAGAATTTTGAGAGACGGATTTAATGAGCCTATGCTTCCATTTGGGGTATTATAACAGTTTGACTGTTCAAAAAAAGCCCACAAAGGCCTACCATTTGTAAAAGTAGACACTCCAGGGTATCTCATAAGGTGCATATTGTGCCTTAACATGCCCCCATTTTTTTACCATTACATGCCAAAGTATGTGGTAAAAAATAATTTTGTGCATTTTTTACATACGGATTGCATTTTTGCTGGGCATTTTGTATATTTCATATGTGCCACTAAGTTCAAACCCCCCAAATTATGCTCAGCTAAGTCTTCTGAGTAAAAGGACACCCCCATTGTATGTATATGGCACTATTTCGTGAAGCTACAGTGCCATACAGGAGACCTGTCCTTTTCAGTATTCACAGTAGAATTTTGAGAGACGGATTTAATGAGCCTATGCTTCCATTTGGGGTATTATAACAGTTTGACTGTTCAAAAAAAGCCCACAAAGGCCTACCATTTGTAAAAGTAGACGCTCCAGGGTATCTTATAAGGTGCATATTGTGCCTTAACATGCCCCCTTTTTTTTACCATTACATGCCAAAGTATGTGGTAAAAAATAATTTTGTGCATTTTTTACATACGGATTGCATTTTTGCTGGGCATTTTTTATATTTCATATGTGCCACTAAGTTCAAAACCTCCAAATTATGCTCAGCTAAGTCTTCTGAGTAAAAAGACATCCCCAATTAATGTCTTTGGCACTATTTTGTGGAGCTACAGTGCCATATTGGAGACCAAGCCATATCAGTTTTTACAGAACTTTGGATTTTGACGCTGGGCCTATGTGGAATTTCCAAGCATCTTTGCAGGTTTTAAATTCAAACTACCCCACAAAGGCCTACCATTTCTTAAAGTAGACACCCCAGGGTATTTCAAAAGGCATATTTTGAACCTTAGCGTGGGATAATTTTTCCGCTAGCTTGTACCAGGTGTAGTGGTCATAAGCGTTTTTTCTGCCTTTTTAACACACAAAGTGAGTTTGCGCAGTATATTTTGCAAACCTTATGTGTGCTACGACTGTATAATACTTCATATGTTGCTCAGCTATGTCAGCTGAGTACAAAAATACCCCCGTATGTACCTTTGCCAGGTATATGTGGACATCAGAGGGGCACATTTGGGACATAGTCATTCCAGTTTTTTTCAAACTTTAAATTTTTACGCTGTGCCCATGTCCCATTTTAGAGTATTTTACCAGGCTATATAATTCAAACTACCCCACAAAGGCATACCATTTCTTAAAGAAGACATCCCAGGGTATTTCAAAAGGCATATTTTGAACCTTAGCGTGGGATCATTTTTCCGCTAGCTTGTACCAGGTGTAGTGGTAATAAGCGTTTTTTCTGCCTTTTTGACACACAAAGTGAGTTTGCACAGTATATTTTGCAAACCTTATGTGTACCACCACTCTATAATACTTTATATGTTGCTCAGCTATGTCGGCTGAGTACAAAAATACCCCCGTATGTACCTTTGCCAGGTAAATGTGGACATCGGAGGGGCACATTTGGGACACAGCCATTCCATTTTTTTCAAACTTTACATTTTTATGCTGTGCCCATGTCCCATTTTAGAGTATTTTACCAGGCTATATAATCCAAATACCCCATAAAGCCATACCATTTCTTAAAGAAGACATCCCAGGGTATTTCAAAAGGCATATTTTGAACCTTAGCGTGGGATCATTTTTCCGCTAGCTTGTACCAGGTGTAGTGGTAATGAGCGTTATTAAAGGTATTTTTTAACTTTTTAAAACTTTTTTTACTTTTTAAAACTATTTTTTAAACTTTTGTTATGCTTATTAATTTTTTTAAAGTTTCTTAAACTTTCGTAAAACTTTTTTTTACAGATTTAAAATTTTTCTAAGCTTTTTTTTTTACCTTTAACCCCCAACTAGCAGTAAGCAGCACTAACAGTAAATTCCCCATTTTCCCATAACTCCCACCCACCCCAGCTAGCAAAATATTTAATTATACAATATTTAAATTAGTTAATTAAATAAATTTAACCCCTGAGGGTTAAAAAATAAATAAAAGTTAATCGTCAGGGGTTAAAGAAAATTAGATCACAGTATAATACTGTGATCTGTATTTTGATCACTGTAGGCAGTGATCGACTGGCAGGGAAGGGGTTAATTTTTATTTGGACTGGGTAAAGGGTTTATTTTTTTAATTTTTTACTTAAACGTTATTAAAACTTTTTTTAACTTAATTTTTTAACTTTTTAAAGCTTATATTAAAACTTTTTTTAACGTTAACCCCTAGTTAGCCTAACACTAAATCCCCCAATTCCCCACTAACTTCCACCCTCCCCAGCTAGCTAAATTTATAATTTTAAAATATTTAAATTAATTAATAAAATAAATTTAACCCCTGAGGGTAAAAAAAAAAGAATTAACCCTCAGGGGTTAAAAAAAAAAAATCAGATCATATTAAAATGTAATCCCTGCCAATTGATCACTGTAGTCAGTGATCAATTGGCAGGGAAGGGGTTAATTTTTTATTAAAATGGGTAAAGGGGGGTGGGATTTTAAATTTACTTTATTTTTTTTTACACTAGGGGGCAGGATCAGCACTGATCCGTCTCCCTGCACTTCACAGTGAACCCGGAAGTGCAGGGAGGCGGAAGGTAAGTATACACAGCACATGTGCTCGCTCTGACATGCTGTCAGAGCGGGTACATGTGCTGGGGCAGCCGGATTCGGTGCTCCCGGTCTGCCTCTAATACAGAGGCAGACCGGGAGCACCATTAACCCCACGATCGCCGCAATTGCGTCGATCTGGGGTTAATTTTACCGCGTGACGGACGAGGTCCGTCACCCGTCGTTAAGGGTATCCCCTGGATGACGGACCTCGTCCGTCACCCGTCCTGAAGGGGTTAATTAAGCTGAAGTTGTCTGGGTGCCTATTGTGGTCCTTTAATACACACAGTATTCAACGCAACCTGGTTTTTGTGTTTTGCTTCTTTTCAGTAAGGTGTTGGGAGTATTCCTTACTTTCAGTGTTTGCAGCTTAATTTGCTGTTTATATTCATTGATTCCTTAGTGCTTATCCTATCTTTCGTACTTGCCGTATTCCTGTTCCCTGTTCAGCAATACCCATCGGGGCCCAAAGTTCATGGGCCCCCTGGGTGTGCAGGCTTTTGTGCAGCCCCATCGGCTGTACCAGAAGCAGTAACACCACTGCGGTTTTACCTGAAATCTTTAGAATATCATGATGATTTTCTCCTGTTCCAGGATAGGTGATCAAGACCTACTTAATAACAAGTACATGTGATATGTAGGTGATTGTAATCAGTGTTCAACTATATGACATGTGTATGTTTACAAAATATAGAATTTTTTTAAAATGACAATTTAATGTTCTTTTGATTTAAATAGATTTTTATTGCTATTCTGTGTAATCATGTTTTTAGCTTACCATGCATATATGTTGCCAATAATGTTTGCATACATCTGACTTTTACTATATTTTTGCATGTACACACATGCACGTGCATGCATAAACAGACACTGTGAAATATGCCAAAGCTTTTACATTGAAACAGATAAAGTACAATATCTCTAAAATCGCACAATAGTCAAAGAATATTTTTCATATGTCTATTCATCAATTGCATAATGTCAAGCATTAGTGTTATTCTAACGTGGATACTCATGTATTTAGAGGCATGTAATTGGTGGCACTGCGATCATTGAAATACATGAAAAATAATTAGGGTAGATAGAGCACTTGCTTTTCCCCTCAACTATTTGATTGCTTCACATGCAAGAGATAAGCTAGTTTACTGCTCCTGGAACACTACTCATTAATTTTCTAGCACACTAATCTTTACAAAGTCTTGGTCAATTTGTAATTATCTCGGTTTTACCTGCTGGTTCTTTAGTCATTGCAACTCAGTAGATGCATTAAAGTCACTAATGTTTTAGGGATAAATTCAGCTCAGTGGTATTTTATTTTTCTCCAAAACACTTCAAATAAATTAACATTAGATTTAGAGAAATATTTTGCTTCTTGACCTTTTCATTTGATCAATAAACTATTGATTAGTTTGTTCCCTTTTCAGACGTGTATGCATTTTCTAGTGGTGGGCACCAAAAAAGAGCAGTTATTACAAATATGTTTTATCATTATTCATATAATGCACCAAATTCTCAAATACTAATAACGTCTTTGTAATGTTTAATTTACAATAAGACACCATGTTCCAACATGGTTAACAGTTCAACAGAAATGTAAGATCCAGTGCACTTACTCAATATACACCAACTACAAAGCTCACAAATTGCATATTTTTTTAATACCTGACTTAGGCAAAAATATTGGGGTTTTAGTTACAATAAATGATCCCACATTGCATAAGCCTGTCAGAACACCAATGTACCGTATTTTGGCGGGTCCTATTCTAGCACCTAATGACTGCTCTTACTCTTACTTACCTGGGAAATCCAGACTCCTGTGGTTCTCTGTAGTGCAAGATTACACAGGGCTCTGGAATGATGCAACCATGGCAGGGAAGAGTGCAAAACCAAGCAAGTTGGTCTGGACTCCTAAATATATTTATGTTTGAAACCAAGAGGGGTGCACTCACCTATACATCTAGCCTTCAGGTCATCACCATGGCAGCAGTGATCATATGCTCCACAAAAGCATTTCATAAGCGTGTGAATGTATTATTTAAATGGTTACTCAAACCATCACAGCCACGGCAGTCTGCTGTAGTGGTTATAATAAGTAGAGTATCCTGGTACCATTCTCAGGTAATGGGGCAAACTGTTTCACAATAATACGCCCTCCTTACCTGATTATGTTGGACGCCAAGGTTCCCATGATGGTGGATGAGTGGCATCTGACTGCTGTAGAGTGTCACATGAGCGGTGTCATCAAATGAATCTCTGGGCATAAAAAGATGCATCTAATTAATATTAACCAGCTCATAATTTTTGTTAATAAACTTCGAGATTTGTTTTGTTATTAACTGTATTTTGTCCAAAATTGGGATGATCAGATGATTGCATTCTGGAAGTTTAAGCTAAAATGTAGCCATATCACAAAGCAAACTAAATGCACAATGAATGAGCATATTCATTTTGACACCATTATGGATATATAAAAGACAATATTTATATTATAAAAACCAAAAATGGAGCATGCTAGCAACTGCAATGAATACAGTATTCCCAATATACAATCTGAAAAGATTAATAAAACAGCAGACTATCTAGAAATACTCAAAAGAAAATATAGTAGTGTCTGGGAGAGAACTCACATATACCAAAGCCCTATTGTGGTGGAATCTCGGTAAAAATAAATTTAGTTGGCCGAGATTACCACGTGGCATGTGTACGTGCATATGCTGACGTATCGATCAGTTGGTTGCACGAGGCAAGATACGATCAGTAGTGTACGGAGCATATGCGAGAATACAGGATGTAGTATTCCCCTCCTCCATTGTGCTGGACAAGCCATGCGGTCAAGCAGGAAGTTAATTCTTATTTGTATTGATTGGTCAAGAGAATGTGCGGGTGGAGCTTAATATGGGAGGAGTTATATGCCTATATAAGGAGCCTGCACTATTGTCCGGAGCTCAGAACTTGCTGTATTTTGGTGACATTAGTCCCTCTGAGTCCCGATCGGTGATCTGAATAAAGAATCTCTTCCTTCCTGAAGAAACCTGTGTCCATCTCTCTGTGCTTGGCTTCCGTCAGTTTCTCCGGTATCATTTGGTGCATTGGCCGGGAAGCTCATCGTTCAACGGTAGCTGAGAGGCAGAGGCGTGAGACGGTCTATCTTTGCCCATGTTCTCTACGGCTGCACCCCTGAACTTCTGCGTGGACCTCCCTTCGTCTCGGCGCCACTGGTCTGTTGTCCAGGAGATCATCGGCCTCTACGTAAGAAGTGCTGGGGTGTCCCCGTCGATGAGTGTGAACTCAGGTTCAGGAACGAGGAGGTAAGACGACCGCTGTTTTAGACGGCGGACCCACTAGGGGTATACCGATTGTGCGGTAGGCCCATAAGGGGTTTAAATCTGTGTATGGAATCTGCCCCCTCTGTCGGAGGGAAGGAGCGAAGGCGCACCGCTCAATCGAACGCTCTTTAGTAAGACCGTTTGATTTGGTTTGGAGTCAGGCGGTGTAGCGGTACTTACCTTATCCGGGGGCCGGCCGCGGTCCTCTCTTCAAGCCGCGCGCGGTCCTGCGGCTGCACGAGCCGCGCGCGGCTCATCCGACTGCTCAAACAGGAAGGCGGGCAGTGACCGCGAGAAGCGGTCACGTGTCCCGCCTGCAGCTAAGAGCGCGCCGCGAATCTCGGGCGCGCTCTTAAAGAGACAGTGGGAGCCTAAATTGCAAAAAGGCTCCCATTGGCTCCTGTCACGCCAATCACCCCATACACTTACCTGTTGGGGGAGTGGAAGAGACAGGAGCCAATCACGTTAGTTTGAAGGCTACTTATACTTACCCTTTTCCCTTAGTTCCTTGCCCTATCGTGGTTTCTGCTACAGTTCCCTTTAGTGCTTGTTGTATTCAGTTGTGTTTCTCCGTATTTGACCTTGGCTTTGTATTCTGACTTCGTTTTCGCTTTATCCTTGTCTGTACTGTTTGCCGGCTTGCTGATTCCTGTGTACCAGACCCCGGCTAGTTCTCGTTTACGCTGTCTCTTTGTGCCCTTGACCTCGGATCGCTCCTGACTCTGTACTTCTCCTTTACGTCGAGTCCGGCCACTCTAAGGTCCGGTAGACGTATCTCTCCTCTGTGCTGTCTTCTGTTTTGCTGGATCCTGCGTGTAGGGGTATATACACGTTACAGGCGGGGTTCTGTGTAAATAGCCCTAGCCGGACACCGGTGTCTTGTCTAGACTAGCGTTCTAGGGTGTATATTACGTTCGCTAGGTCGGAGGGACCGGGAGACTAAGCAGACTCTGATGTACATTATCGTTTGCTAGATCTCAACCTATCTTGGCTAAGTGGGAAGGCGTGTAAATTTGGAACCCACTAGACTATTGATAGAGTAGAAAGACTAAAAGGGTTCTGTTGTAAATTCCGCCCTCTAGTTCGCTATATGTGGTGCTTGGGCAGTGTGGCTAACCAAAACGGATGTAGATAGTTTTAGGTAGTCCATCAAGGTACTGGCCAATAGTTTAGTTGGGATTGTATATGTGTTAAAGATTGTTAGTAAAGTGTATATCTTGTTAGATAGCGCGAGCTCAGCCGTCTAGCGAGAGTGTTAATAGTGTGTTGCTGTATTATAGTGCACGGTACCATAACCCTGTATATTTACTGACATTGTATATAAGTACTAATCATTGTCGTCTATTGCATGTTTAACACCATAACCACTAATAATTGTATTGTGACCTTAAATTGTACTTTGACCTATGCTAACCGTACTGTAACTACTATTTGTAAAAGACGATGTTACTGGGGTGTGTTATAGACGGGTAATTCATATATAGAGAATTATAGCGTGGGTGACTGTATAGTTTCGCCAAAGGGCATAATATTGATTACTTAGTGACTGGTGTAACAGCTGTGGGTGTACGGGAATTCCCTGAGTGTTTATTGTGTTATTGTGTACGTTTCACTTGGTAACTGTACCACGTGGTGCTGTTGCCGGAAGAAACGGGTGTGACTGTTGAATAGAACGTGTGCATAGTATTCGTTGTCAACAACGCTCCATTGATAAGTATGGGCGCGTCGGAGTCGACGATTTTGGATCCCTTAGGTTGTATGGTAAAGAATTTTAAAAAGGGATTTACAACATGTGATTTTGGGGTTAAAATGTCCCCTGTACGTTTGGTCACTTTGTGCACTAGGGAGTGGCCTACTTTGGTTGCGGCATGGCCGCCACATGGCAGTTTGGATCCAAATCTGGTACAGCGTGTACACGTGGCTGTATCAGGTAGGCCTGAACTTTACGGACAGTTTCCATATATTGATTGTTGGAGACAGGCCGTAAACGACTCGCCAAGATGGATTCGGATATGCCACGAGGAGCAATGTCGCCTCATGGTGGCCAGAACTTGTTTGTCCACTAGGACTACGGTTAGGCCCATTTTGGACACGCCCCCTGAGTCCGAGATCCCTATGCCGCCCCCTTACTTCCCTGTAGAGGGAAGTGATACAAGTACAGAAAGTTCCACCCCCACTCGCCCATTGTCCCCATCCGCTTCCGCTTCCTCCTCCAGTTCAGAATCCACCCCCCGTCGTATTAAACCTCCCCTTCCGGAACCAACCCCCGTTAAACCCAATTATCCTGATTTGGCGCCACTTCAAACTTCCGGTCAAGCTTCTTCTAGCTCGGCTCGGAATATTTTATTCACCGGCCTTCCCCACAATAGAGCCTCTACATCCCCACGCCTTATTACCCCCCGACCGGAACCCATAACCGACGCCCCTCCACGTAGCCCTATACTAACTCGACAACTGACCGGTACCCAACAACCCAAACATTATCAGATGCCTCTTCATTTGAATCCTGGGTCAGCCTATCTTGATGCCACAGGTCAAATGGTGTATGCTGACCCAGTCTTCGTATATGTCCCGTTCACGACTACCGATCTCTTGAATTGGAAGACCCACAATTCCTCGTACACTGAGAAACCACAAGCTATGACCGATCTGTTCACCTCGATAGTTCAGACACATAATCCGACATGGGCTGATTGCCAGCAGTTATTAATGACATTGTTCAATAATGAGGAGAGGACTAGGATTAACCAAGCGGCCATTAAAGCACTAGAGGAAGAAGCCCGTACTTTAAATCAAGCCAATCCAGCAGCATGGGCCGCAACTCATTATCCTAATACCGATCCCGAATGGAACGTTAATGGCGCAGACATGCGTCAACTAAAAGCCTATAGAGACGCTATAATTGCTGGCATGAAAGCCGGAGGGAAGAAAGCCATTCATATGTCGAAGACAGTTGAGGTGATTCAGAAAAGTGATGAAGCGCCCAGTGTCTTTTATGACCGATTATTGGAGGCATACCGCTTGTATACCCCCTTTAATCCGGAAGACACCGAGAATTCCCGAATGGTAAACTCCGCCTTTGTCAGCCAAGCCTACGGGGATATTAAGCGCAAGCTACAGAAGCTAGAAGGGTTTGCAGGAATGTCCATCACCCAACTAATGGAGGTAGCAAATAAGGTGTACATGAATAGGGAGTCAGAAAGTAAGAAAGAGGAAGAGCGCAAGATGCGTAAAAAGGCTGATATGCTAGCGGTAGCAATCGCAGGCGTAGACGGGGCCCAGATAGAGGCGATAGTAGGTGGAATAGGGAGACCCTGAGTAGGAATCAGTGCGCGTATTGCAGGGAAGAAGGGCATTGGAGAAGCGAGTGTCCGAAAAGAGAGCAGTACGAGGGAGATCCACCCAGGGCAGGTTGTGGAAACTTTAGAGGCAGAACGAGAGGTAGAGGAGGCCCCGGAGGGAGTAATGGTAATAGAGGAAGTAATGGAAACAGAGGAAATGTAAGAGAAGACAGGTACTATCCCGCAGCGCAAAGGTCCCGTGATAGAGAAGGTAGGGACTTTGTAGGATTGGCTGACACGGTCATGGAGGACTATTGATACCGACCGGGCTCCATCCCCCTTGGTCGAGCGGAGCCTATGGTCGATGTATCAATAGGGGGAAAAAGGAGTGCATTCATGATTGACACTGGTGCTGAACATTCGGTGGTGACTAACCCAGTTGCTCCTCCATCTGGAAGAACTATTACCGTAATAGGAGCAACTGGAAGAAGTGCTGCAAAACCGGTTCTTAAAAGTCGACTCTGTACATTGGGAGGCCACGTAGTAAAACATCAATTCCTTTATATGCCTGAATGTCCAGTCCAATTGTTGGGACGTGATTTGCTATCCAAATTACAAGCGCAGATTACGTTCCTACCAAACGGAACAACATCCTTAAAGTTTAATGGACCTTCAGGTATTATGACATTATCCGTACCAAAGGAAGAAGAGTGGCGACTTTACAGCAGATCCAGAGAATCCCTGCAAGATCCGGTTAAAGCGCACGATTCAGTCGAAGTGACGAGGAACCTTGTGGATTACAAATTTTATTGTTTCAGGGATTGGTAAGTGAGTGAGAAAGCCATAATAAAGCCTGTCCGCTCACCGACGTGTAGTTTAAAAGTCAGGAAAAGTCTCGAAGAGACCCCTGTGAAGACGAGCAGAACTCCATTCCCTGCAGCCCTTACACCCTGGAAGCTGAGGTGCCATCGCACGGACGAAGACTGAGGATGACGACGAAAGATGTGTTTCTGATAATGTTTTTATATGTGTATTTTTATATTCAGGAAGGTAGAGGTACCGACACTCCTAGCTGTGAGGTATGCATTAAGACTACAAGAACAGGTAACCATATTTCCCAGACCCTAATTTGGCATTCGCAATACGAGTGTAAAGGAGATGTATCAAGATGTAGATACTTAAATATAGAGTATAGTGTGTGCCATTTAGGAGTAGGAGAACCTAAGTGCTTCAGTCCAGAGTATCAACCCCGTACAATTTGGTTGACTCTCAGGAATGGAGATCCTCAGGGGACCCTAATTAACAAAACGGTATTAGAATCCATACATTCTTCGGGTGTTCTGCTGTTTGATGCATGTAAGGCGATATCAAGTGGTAGAAAGCCGTGGAATGTATGTGGGGATCTTAGATGGGAGAGAACGTATGGGTCTAACGATAAATATATTTGTCCCAGCAGTAAAAATAAGTATGTGAGTCCTAGATGCCCAAATAGAGATTATAACTTTTGCCCATATTGGTCTTGTGTGGGGTGGGCAACTTGGGGACAGACAGCAGACAAGGACATGATTGTGACTAAGTTGCCTACCAATCCATACTGTAAGTCTATGGAATGCAATCCAGTCCATATACTTATAAATAACCCCGACAAGTTCTTAGATAAATATGGTAATTTATTTGGGTTTCAAATATATGGGACGGGTTTAGACCCTGGGACAGTATTGTTTATAGGGATAGAGACCGATACGGTAACCTCCCAAACTCATCAGGTATACCATTCCTTTTATGAAGAAATGAGTATAGATAATAAGATCCCCCATAACGCTAAAAACCTGTTCATTGATTTAGCTGAAAGTATTGCCGGTAGTCTTAATGTTACCAACTGCTATGTGTGTGGAGGTACTAACATGGGAGACCAATGGCCTTGGGAAGCAAAGGAGGTAATGTCTGGTTCTGAGGCAGTTGAACAATTAATATCTTCACAAGCCGATTATCATATGAGTGTTAGAGGTAAATCTGAGTGGAGATTAAAGACCTCCATCATAGGTTATGTTTGCATAGCAAGGAAAGGAATGATGTATAATACTTCTGTAGGAGAGTTAACTTGTCTAGGGCAAAAAGCTTATGATGATGATACAAAGAATACAACTTGGTGGTCGGCTTCAAATGTCTCAGAACCATCTAACCCGTTTGCAAGATATGCCAGTTTAAAGGACGTATGGTTTGATTTATCCATCACATCTAGTTGGAGAGCCCCAGCAAATTTGTACTGGATCTGTGGTAAGAAAGCCTATTTGGAGTTGCCACAGGACTGGGAAGGGGCATGTGTGTTGGGTATGCTCAAGCCATCCTTCTTCTTGTTACCTATCGAAACAGGTGAGACTTTAGGTGTTAAAGTGTATGATGTGAATCATAGGAAGAAAAGGGGACCCATAGAGATAGGCGCCTGGGAAGATGATGAATGGCCTCCCCAGCGTATTATAGAGTATTATGGGCCAGCCACATGGGCAGAGGATGGTACCTTTGGTTATAGAACCCCAATTTATATGCTCAACCGTATTATAAGGTTACAGGCGGTGGTTGAGATTATTACTAATGAGACCTCACAAGCGCTCAATCTTCTAGCGAAGCATAATACCAGGATGAGGACAGCAGTATACCAAAATAGATTAGCCTTGGATTACCTATTGGCAGTAGAGGGAGGTGTATGTGGGAAGTTTAACCTGAGCAATTGCTGTCTTCAAATAGATGACGAAGGGCAAGCAATAGCTGAGCTTACTAGCCATATGGTTAAACTAGCGCATGTGCCTACTCAGGTATGGAAAGGGTATAATCCAAGTAGTTGGTTTGGTAGCTGGTATGAGCAGTTTGGAGGGCTTAAGGCATTGGTAGGTGGAGTCCTACTGATTTTAATGTTGTGTCTACTCCTGCCATGTCTTATACCCTTAGTAGTTAGGTCTGTGCAAAGCCTGATAGAAAATATAGCAGAGAGGAAGGCTGCTGCACAGATAATGGCAATTTATAAATATAAGGCTCTAGATCAGGGAGAACCAATGCAGGAAGATGAGTGTTGAAAGATTCACATCATAGATAAGTCTGGTCTGGTTCAAGGTAACTTGCGGTGTATGCAAGCCAAGGTTAAGTGATGCCTCAAGTAATTGTGAAATATCAAGAGGCATCAAAGGGGGGAATGTGGTGGAATCTCAGTAAAAATAAATTTAGTAGGCCGAGATTACCACGTGGCATGTGTACGTGCATATGCTGACGTATCGATCAGTTGGTTGCACGAGGCAAGATACGATCAGTAGTGTACGGATCATGTGCGAGAATACAGGATGTAGTATTCCCCTCCTCCATTGTGCTGGACAAGCCATGCGGTCAAGCAGGAAGTTAATTCTTATTTGTATTGATTGGTCAAGAGAATGTGCGGGTGGAGCTTAATATGGGAGGAGTTATATGCCTATATAAGGAGCCTGCACTATTGTCCGGAGCTCAGAACTTGCTGTATTTTGGTGACATTAGTCCCTCTGAGTCCCGATCGGTGATCCGAATAAAGAATCTCTTCCTTCCTGAAGAAACCTGTGTCCATCTCTCTGTGCTTGGCTTCCGTCAGTTTCTCCGGTATCACTATCACCCCTGGCTCTGGGTTTGATTAGCTCCACTGTAGAGGGGTAATCCCACAGTTTGCATCAAGACAGGTGTCTCCCTTCTATCAGGTATAATACCAGGTACTTCTGTGCAGTACAAGGGGATAAAGAGGCAAAGGATCCCAAATTGAATAGCATCTAAGTACAATTAATAAGTACAATTAATAAGTACAAATGTTAAAAACTCTAACTTAAAGTAGTGGGTTTGCCAGCAATAAAGATGCACCACTGCTGAATTCAGTTAACATTGGAAGTCCAAGATCCATGGCAGGCTGGCTTCTGAGCATAGCTAAACATAGCCAACAGATCTGTTTTCCTGATGGAAGTACTAAGAAAACAAGGGTAAACATGTAATAGCTGCAAACAGTGACACTTCTGCATTGTTTGTGGTTTTCTTTTTTCTAAAAGGAGACTGCCAAGGTCCTGCAGTTCCTATAGTTTCTGCTGGTGCACTCCCACTCCGGTAAGAAACCTCTACTAATTGAAGTCACTGCAAATTTAATAGTATAGAGCGATTAGGGTGTAAATTTGCAGCAATGTCTTTAAAAAAAAAAAGTCAGTAGGATTCTAAGGAATTGAGCTGAAGGTTCAACTGTTTCCACCATGACGTTCCTGGTCTGATGGATAGTATAACCAAAAAATTGAATGTAGGTTTAAGATTAGAATATTACTTGATAAAATTCAATCAGTTCACAAAGATTACACATTCCATACTGTCTGCTAAAATAATTGTTACTACATATTTCAACTACACAACCTGCCTGAATCTGTTGTAAAGGATTGTGTTTCGCAGTTTACTCACATAAATCTTCTCTACTGTAGTGTAAGAACACTTGTTAATGGTCATTTTAAATGCAATAACATCTTAAGTATAATTGCAAAGCTCATATGTACTATGTCTCCCTAGTAAAAGTGGTTTATAACAGCAGAAATTTGTACTTGACTTTTGACAGGGGATGAGACACCTCCAGACATACCGTGTTTCCCCGAAAATAAGACCTACCCCGAAAATAAGCCCTAGCTGAATTTTCGGGGTGGGCTGCAATATAAGCCCTACCCCGAAAATAAGACCTAGGCATTTTACCTTTGCGGCCCGGCGGGACTTCCTTCTTCTATGAGGAGGAGGGGGAGGAGCGTTGCGGGCCGCGGCATCGCGCAGCGTGATGACGACGTGCGCAGCGCCGTCAGTCTGCCTTCACGGATCTTCAGCAGAAGGATCCATTCCGGGCGGTGAGGTACTTTGAACTGTGAGTAGATACCGGTATTTTATGTCTGGGACTTAATTAATTAAAGGGGGGGGTGAATTAATTAAAGGGGTGGTGGATTAATTAAAGGGGTGGTGGATTAATTAAAGAGGGGGTGGATTCATTAAAGGGGTGGTGGATTAATTAGAGGGGGGGTGGATTAATTAGAGGGGGTGGATTAAATAGAGGGGGTGGATTTATTAAAGGAGGGGTGGATTTATTAAAGGGGGGTGGATTAATTAGAGGGGGTGGATTTATTAAAGGAGGGGTGGATTTATTAAAGGGGGTGGATTAATTAGAGGGGGTGGATTTATTAAAGGGGGGTGGATTTATTAAAGGAGGGGTGGATTTATTAAATGGGGGGTGGATTTATTAAATGGGGGGTGGATTAATTAAAGGGGGGGTGGATTAATTAAAGGGGGGGTTCAATGTACATACCGGTACTGTAAATAAATAAGCCCTACCCTGAAAATAGGCCCTAGTGTGTTTTTTGTGACTAAAATTAATATAAGACCCGGTCTTATTTTCGGAGAAACACGGTATGTATCTTACATTTATTCACTCATCTTTCTTTCTAATGTTCCTATTATCTTGTCTACGTACATGTATTTAATATATTCACTGTGTTTTTCTGTTCTTTATGTGTTACAAACAAAAATTGTTACTAAGCAGTGTATCAGGCAAGAACTGGAATTTATTTGTGTATATAACACTGGACGAATATGTGCACGTTTTTTTTTTTTTACTGTCACACAGGCTTTATTTTTGTTATTGCCTTTACATAAATGATTATTCCAAGCACACTACAGCATTCTGCAGTGGTTGTGATGCTAGGATTGCAATGGCATCTTCCCAGGGTAAGTCGTCAAACCGTTGACTAACATTTAGGTAAACTTTTATTTTTCACATTATCCGGAGTCCCCTTGTCGTAGCCTCCATGAAGGTCAGATGCTCCTGTACACAGCTTCCATTGACCCCCTGAGACTTGTATTGGATGGGTGCAACATCTGAACGTGCTCACCTAATGAGCTATACCATGTATTGCCATGTTTAGCTCAAGGCATGTGACTGGCACCCATTTGATTCCATTTAAGTTTTCACATTATTTGTTAATGATGTGGCACTCCTGGCCCCATAGTTATAGTGTTTGAAGTGTTGATGTTAAGGATAAAATAACATAGGGACACCCACCATCTTAGTTATAAGCTTACATTTTAAATAATTTACGCACCAAGAAACAAATTTAGCAATGCAGTAGAAATTAGAAATATTGGTTTGAAAAACTTAGGAGCGATAGTGGCCTAGTGTTTTGCCGTAGCTAACACCCCTTGGTAAAATGTTCTAGAGATAACGATCTGTCAGAATAAGGTTGTCAAATGCTGACCTTAAAGGGATACTGTAGTGCTATGAATACAAAGCTGTATTCCTAACACTATAGCTCCTACTGCCTTCCCCTCCCTTGCGCTCCCCACCAATAAAGGGTTAAAACCTATTTTACTTACCCAATGCCAGCGCCAATATCCCTTGGCACTGGGCGGTGCTCCTCCTCCCCCAATGTCATCCGACAGGGGCACCAAATGCTGCAATGCTTTCCTATGGGGATTTTATTGACGCTGGATGTCCACATGCCAGTTGTGTCAGTTAGGTGATCTCATTAAAACCGGTCTTGATGTTGCAATGGAAACATTGCAGTTTCTCTAAAACTAAGGACTAAGAGCAGTAGGGAAAGTGCACCCAGACTACTTCAATGAGCTGAGGTGGTCTGTGTGCCTATGGTGTCCCTTTAATACTGAGTTCAGATGTTGAAATATTTTAACATTTTTATGCAACCACATTAATAGCATTAAAATACAAGAAATGTACCATATACTATTTGCAGTGTTAAACAAGTTTGCCATAAAATAAATAAATAAAAGATATAAGTAAGAGAGTAATAAATAGGAACAAAGTTAGAATTAGGCAACATATAGGGATCACAGATTTTGCTTTACTACAATCATTCCACACAATGTCACAGTTGAGTAGTTTAATATTTAGGAACACACGTAAGAAAGGTTTGCATTGAAATAAAGAAAATATATTATAAAAATAAGTGTGCGGTGATCCTACAAGTATAAAGTAATATGCAATGAAACCATTGAAGTGCAACCTGCTGCCATTTTGGTTTGTGTAGCCATCTCAATGTATCTTTCCTGGTAAAATATTTTATAAATAAATAAATAAATAATTTAATGGAACTGCTTCGTGTATTCTGATAGAAGTCAAACTCTAGTACCTTAAGAGTGTCTTCAGAAACTTAGGTGAACATTCTGACATCAAGATCTGGGGCTATTAGATAAGATTACTAACCAATGTGAACTACTTAATACTTGTCATCCACTGATACACAAAAAAATAGTTTTATACATGAAGCTGATACATAGATCAGTCACAACATTATCTCCAGCATCTCTATCTATAGCAGCTCCAACATGGCAAGTCTTGTAGGGCGTTTCCAATATGCAGTCCTTAGTATATACAAAAAATAGGGGACGATCTGCTAAATCAATGATAAACAAAAAAACATAGCGTATAACTGTGTATATGAATAGACCACAAGTGTAAAAATCACAAATGGGCACTCACACATTCACTGAAGTAAGAAAGCCTTTAGCATAAATTCCTTTTTCAGCATAAATGCCTTTTCAGGATTCAAATCAATTCTTCCATCTGTATTCAATTCCCCATGAATTGGCTGGGATGTATGTGCTCAAGAGAAAAGATGCAATAAAATTGTAGTGCACATTCAGAAGTATAATAAAAATAAATGTAATAACTTACATCAAAGTATAAAACAATGGGTGTAGTCTCTCTATGTCACCACCAGGGGTCCTACGCGTTTCGTCCATGTATAGGACTTCCTCAGGGTCTTAAGTGACAAGCAATGACAGGATACAAGTGAACAATAAAATTCCCTTCCCTCCCTAACCCTTTATACCTCCCCCAATGTCCACATAACAAGTTATTCTAAGCAGGTGTTCTGTTTTTCTGTGCGGTTTCTGTGATGTCATCCCATGCGCCATTCAATGACTCATGCGTTCCAGCATGCGTTTCATTGCCGAAACCCGGAAGTTCATGCAGCATATACTGACAGGAGGCAAAGAAGAAAGGGGGGGGGGGGGGGGGGGTTAAAAACTCTGAATGGCACTACTGTATTTGAGTGTGCACTGTGGTTTGTGTACACATAAAATGTCTTTTTTCACCTTTGTATAATTCCTCAACGTGTGACACAATTATTATGGCAACTAATTGTTTTAGTTTAGAAATTTTAGATTTGAAAAAATGTTCCAGCAAGGTTCAGATATTATTCCCTTGAGAGATACAGATAACTTTTATTTTACTAAATTGGAACATCTAATGATAAAAGAAACTAGAAAGTGGTGGGAAATATCCTACCTAGAAAGCTACCTCAAAGAAGGGTTAATCCCTAGAGGATTGAGGGTGGAGAAAATTCCAACATGTGGGATAGATAATGAAGATTTTTTGAGTAAGTGGGACCAGATATTGGAAACCTGCTTTGGTGGAATGGGTAAACACTTCATCACAACAAGGATTAATTTTAGCATTAGACGCTGAAAAAGTGTTTGATCGCCTGCATTGGGGGTATATGTCACTTACGCTTACTAAAATGGGTTTTCCATAAGCTTTTCGAGCCAGCATATTAGCATTATATCAAAATCCGTCAGCAAGTGTGCTTAACACTGGCTTTTTTTCTGATAAAATAAGAATAGGTAATGGTTCTCGCCAAGGCTGTCCCCTCTCTCCTCTTATTTTTATTATATGTATGGAACCTGTAGTAAAAATTATTAAACATGACACTAGTATAAAAGATTTGAGTACACCAGGGGGCATTAAAAAAAATAGCGCTGTTTGCGGACGATATTCTGCTCTTTATTAAAGATCCGGAGTTTTCCCTACCATCATTGATCAAATTGCTAATAGAGTATGGGCAGGTATCGTATTGTAAAAATAATGTAACTAAAACACAGGCGCTACCTATTAAATTACAACAAACCCTGATAGATAAATTGAAGTCACAATATAATTTTGACTGGCGTACTTCATTTATAAAATATCTGGGAGTTAAACTCACTAAAGCAACTAAAACATTAACTAAAGTAAATCATTATCCAATGCTTCAACAGATTAAAAACACAATGGCAAAATGGGAGGGTTTGGAGATTTCGTGGCTGGGTCTCATAAACCTCATTTAAATGATGATATTACCTCCGATATTATATCTTTTTAGAACATTACCTATAGCACTATCCAACAAATTACTTAAGCAAATTCAGAGTACCATAAATGCTCATATTTGGAAGAGGAAACCGCCTAGAGTGGCACGAGGGAGCTCAGGTCTTCCATACGTAAAAGGAGGTCTGGAGTTGCCAGACATTAAAACATATTATAGGGCATCTTTCCTAGCAGAAGGGATTAGATTACTGAGATTGAGGAAAACCTCTCAATACCCAATTTGGTTAACACTTGAAAATGCATGTTTAGATGCAAATAACATAACATACTACCTATGGACATGTTCGGTTCCCCAGTCTCCTTTAAAATATATGCTACAAAGTACAAAACTCTTGCTAAGTTTATGGAAAAAATGGTGTCCATATGTAATAAATTTAAATCTGATGTTTAGAGCTGCACCAATAACAGCATTAGCGGCCCTCTCTTTGGACCTTCAGATGAGAAGGTGGCAAGAGAAAGGGGTAAGACAAATAGGCAATTTAATGAATGGGCCACAAGTAAAGCTATTTCCTGATCTTCAAAAAGAAATAGATTTGGAAGCTAAAGACTTGTTTGTGTACTTAAGGATCAAGAATATAATAAAGGCACATACTTTGGACAATCCATATATTGATGTAAATACTTTATCTACACCAGAATTTATTTTGTCCCACAAATCTGTTAAACCCTTTTCCTGGTGCTTTAATGCACTGACGGAAAGTGCTGCACCAGATAAATTAAAATATATGATACAATGGGAGAATGAAATTGGGCATCAAATTTCTAGGAAAGACTGGCACTTAGCTATGCTTAGTACCAAGCAAGCCTCACGTAGTTTATCGCTATGGGAGGCGTATTGTAAGGTGACAATGAGGTGGTATTTGGTACCGCAAAGATTACCACGTATGTATACTGACTTATTAGGGTTATGCTGGAGGTGCGAAAACAAAGCAGGATCTATGCTAATATTTTAAAGAGCTACGGAATCTGTTGGTGCTATTTAACTGGCAATAATAATAATAATAATAATAATAATAATATGCTGCATATTTTTTTGGGAGTGTCCCTATTTAAGAGAGTTTTGGAAACAAATTCAGAATTTGATTTATGACAAGACAAAGCTTGGTATTCCATTGCATGAGGAGAAATTTGTACTTCACATTATTCCAGGGATTAATATTCATGCCCATAGAAAAGTTATTTTAAATATTCTTACGGTAGCAAAAAATAGCTTTAGCAAGTAATTGGAAGAAGAAAGTCATCCCTTCAGATGAAGTAGTATTCTCTAAGCTGAACAAGATTAGCGAATATGAAAAGATGGCCAGTGAAGTTAATGGATGCCTTGACCAATATAAAAAAGAATGACACAGCTGGATGTAATTAGGTGCTTTAGCTTTAAAACAAGGAAGCGAGGAAGAAGAACGAAAAAAATAAATAAATAAATAATATGAGGACCGACTGAGGATGTAGCTGTGGTTAAAAATATGACATATAAGGGTGGGCTAGAAGCTTGGTAGGATTTAAAAGGGGAAGAGTCCCCTGGGAATATAGCTAAATAGACCCAGGTAAAGTAAGATTTCTGACTGGAGCATGCTCTACATAAGGTGGTTAGAGCCAATAAAGAGAAGTATGTAAATAGGTAATGTGGAGAGCAACCAGGGTCCGTTTTTTTTTTTTTTTCTCCCTTGTCTTTTCTTTTTCTTTTCTTTCTTTTCCCTTTTTGTTGTTTTTTGTTTGTGCTTGTTTTTGTTTTGGTTAAGGAAACTATAAATTAATAACGCAACGGATTAATAAAGTAGTATACCACAACTGTAAGCTAGTTCAGTATAAGCTAAACTAGAAGTTGAATGGAATGTATTTACCAAACTGATGTACTATTAAGGCAACATGGAAATGTTTTAATATGAATGCTTATAATGAAAATGGATATTATAAAGGCTGTTATTGTAAGTGGGTTGAAGGAAAGGGATTTTTTCTTTTCTTTTGATGAATAATATGTAAATCAAAATGTACTGCCTGCTTTCATTCTTTGGCATTAATAAAAAAGAAATAATAAAAAAAAAGGAAACCTGCTCACAAAATCTTAGGAAATGAATTATTGAATTTGAAAAAGAAAATGGAGATCAAACAGAAAATGATATAAGAACATTAGAATCAGAGGGAGCCCTAAATAGGGATTCAACTGGATATAAAGCAAGAGTGCAACAATTAACCAATTAGAAGAAAAAATTGCTGAAACAAAAAATAATAAAATGAAAAGAGATGGAAGGGATAAAACATATAGCACTCTTTCCACAGCTAATAAAATTAAAAAAGACATACACATAATATTCACTATAAAAGAAACACAAGGAATTTTGATGATATGCACGGAAATCATTTTAATAAAAGAATTGTTTCTTCTATTCGGCAAAGGCACAATTCAATTAATTACCCCAGGTATTCATCAATTGATAGAAAAAGGCAACCCTCCCCAATTGATAGAAAAAGGCACCCCTCCCCAAATAGACAAACTTATTTAAAAGAAAACACAAGGTAATTTCAGACAGAGAGAAAGAGAGGAGTCTATCTCCCCAAATCACTATTATTCACCCAAAAGATATTATGCACAGGTGGCTAGCACTAGTCAAGGAAATCAAAGAGGAAAATATGATCTTTTTTTAGGGAGGGAACCCAATTACAAAGAGGGGAGAATTACTCAATTATTCAAACCTTGACACAATAGCAAGGAAATCCCATTAGAAAACCCCACCTAACCCCACCAAAAAGGAATAGATCAGAAGAAGATCCCCGGAGAGAGGACTTCTTGAGAAAAAGTAATTAGAAAAACAATACAGAGTTTATAATCTAACTAATATTTAATTATTAATTGGTGATCTAAAAGCCCTTAATAAGGGATTAAAATTTGCCCCAAATCAAAAAATGAAATATTTTAATACCTATATAGACCTTCAAAATTATATTAAAAAAATGACATTAAAAATATTTTTTCTGAAAAAAAGATACAAAAACAATTACAACACTAGATGAAACACCCAATAGGAAACAAAATCTATTAAGGGAAAAAAATCTAATTTCTATCCAGTAGGAGACAGAGGTCCTTTTTTAGAGACTTTTAACAATATGGTGTGCCATGATCTAGAGAAGCTAGAGAAAGAAAAAGGTGCACAGAAAAATAAATATAATATGAGTAAAGAGGAATTGGCAAGTATATCTACATTACAAAAAATGGACAACATAATTATAAAGGAAGCGGATAAGGGTGGAGCCATAGTTGTTATGACAAAAGAATCCTATATGAAAGAAGCATATAACATCTTAGGTGAGACAAATACCTACATAAAACTTACAATTGTATTGTTCACTTGAATCCTGTCATTGCTTGTCACTGAAGTCCCTGAGGAAGTCCTATACATGGACGAAATGAGTAGGACCCCTGGTGGTGACATAGAGAGACTGCACCCATTATTTTATACTTTGATGTAAGTTATTAAATTTATTTTTATTATACTTCTGAATGTGCACTACAATCTTATTGCATCTTTTCTCTTTAGCACATACATCCCAGCTAGTTCATGGGGAATTGAATACAGATGGAAGAATTAATATGAATCCTGAAAAAGCATTTATGCAGAAAAAGGAATTTATGCTAAAGGCTTTCTTACTTCAGTGAATGTGTGAGTGGCCATTTATGATTTTTACACTTGTGGTTTATTCATATACACAGTTATACGCTATGTTTTATTGTTTATCATTGATTTAGCAGATCATCCCCTATTTTTTGTATATATTTCATTGAAGACAAGAGGAAGTCTTCGGGGAAGTTCTACCCTGTCCAGGGTCTTTTCTGCTTACATTTTATTGAGCACCTATTGCACTGTGGTTTGTGTACACATACACTGTCTTTTTGCAGTCCTTAGTACCTACCAAAAGTGGTGCAAGGAAGGAAAACCGGTGACCAAGTATCAGTGTCATGGGTGTCCAAGGCTAATTGATGCACGTGAGGAGCAAAGACTGGCTAGTCTGGTTCAATTAACAGAAGAGCTATTGTAGGTAAATTGTTGAGAAACATAATGCTGGCCATGATAGAAAGGTGTCAGAACACACAGTGCATCACAGGTTGCTGCATATGTGGCTGCGTAGTCACAGACTAGTATGAATGCCCATGATGACCCCTTTCCAGACCCTTCAATGTGGATATAAGTGTCAGAACTGGACCTAGGAGCAACGGAAGAAGGTTGCCTGGTTTGGTGAATCACATTTTCTTTTAAATCAGGTGGATGTCCAAGTGCGTGTGCAACATTTACCTGGGGAGGAGATGGCAGCAGGATGCACTAGGTTAAGAAGGCAGGTCGGTGAAGGCAGTGTTATGCTCTCGGCAATGTGCTGCTGGGTCCTGGCATTTGACTTTGACAAGTATCACCTACCTAGAGATTGTTAGAGATGCACGTGAGGAGCAAAGACTGGCTAGTCTGGCTCAATCAAACAGAAGAGCTAATGTACGCAAAATTGCTGAAAAACATAAGGTGTTCACTGATGGCAGTGGTCTGTATCAGCAAGATAATGCACCTTGACACTGCAAAAGTTGATCAGGAATGGTTTGAGAAACATGACAAAGTCACAAACATGACAAAGTTCAAGGTGTTGCTTTGGCCTCCAAATTCACCAAATATCAAGCAAGTTGAGCATCTGTGGGAATGTGCTGGAAGAACAAATATGATCCATGGTAGCTCCACCTTGCAACTTGCAGGACTTTAAAAAGATCTGCTGCTAATGTGTTGGTGCCAGATACCACACGTTCAAAGGTCTTGGAGTTTATTTGATTTGTGTAAGTTCCAGAACAATGTATACTGGCTCATCATGCAATTGATTTAATCTCTGAAATGTTTTACTCATTTTGTCTTACTCAACTAGGGGGAGCTATCTTGCCAGCCGAGGTACTACTGGGGAACAACTTGGGCAAGCTCACCTCCGCCTTTTAACCACCAATGCAAACTGCAGAACTATACCCAGTCACCACGGGAGAACAAGCTCACACCATGGACTCTTGCTCACCTCCGGAGGCTTAGGTAAGCCCAGATAACCTGACCCTAGAAACCCTACCTTGGGATACCCCATCCGAGTTTTGGAGGGTAGTAGTAGCAGACCCCACTCTCCAGATATACAAGGATCGGGTAGTGGCTTGTCAGGCCAGATTAAAAGGAGAAAGAGTAGTGGTGGGGTCAGAACCGACCCATGTCAGACAACTTGTTGTACCTCAGAATTACATAGCCCACGATGTTCCCCTTTCAGGGCACTTAGGGGTTAGCCCAACAAAATATTGGCTCAGCCAAAACTTCTTCTGGCCAGGTATCTCGAAGGATATTAGACAGTACTACCAGACATGTGATACCTGTCAGAAGGTAGGGAAGAGGGCAGACCAACACATGGCCAAACTGCTCTCCCTACCAATTATTGAGGAACCCTTTGGGAGGGTGTCAGTCAACTTAGTGGGGCCCATAGTCAAGCCTAGTCCCTCCGGCAAGAAATTTGACGGTAGTGGACTATGCAATCCGGTATCCAGAGGCGATGGCATTGACCAACATCCATGCTGAAACGGTTGCGGAAGCCCTGATACGAATCTTCTCCCAGATGGGATTTCCTCGGGAGATAGTTTAGGATCAGGGGTCCCAATTCACCGCAGAGGTCACCCACCAACTTTGGAAGCTCTGTGGCATCAATCTAATTAAGATTGATTGATTAACAGCTCCCCCTACCATCCCCAAATGAATGGCCTGTGTGAGTGGTTCAATGTAAGATTGAAACAAATACTCAGGACATTTGCAGCCACTTGTAAGAATTGGAAGAGATTCCTGCCACACCTCCAATTTGCCTACTGGGAGATACCACAGGATTCCACTGGGCTCTCCCCCTTTGAACCACTATTTGGGAGATGGGTGAGGGGGCCCTTAGATCTCAACAGAGAACATTATGAAGGGAATGTCAGTCAGGATGGGACCCCCTTAGTCCCGTATGTACTGGAGTTCCATGATCGCCTGGATACATTTTAACCTAAGCTGTGCGAACAAACCTCCAGGCAGCACAGAGCCACCAGCGCAGATGGTACAATCAGGGAGCATGGAACAGAAGCTTTATGGTGGTACAGAAAGCTTTAGTCTCAAAACTGAACGCAATGGCAAGCTGCAGGCTGCCTAGCAGGGCCCATACAAGGTGGCAAAGCAAAAATGCGATACCATCGGCCCTTGCTTTAGACCGGGAGGGCAATGCATGCTCCATGTGAACATGCTGAAGCCCTACCACAAAAGAGCGGAGGACGTGGCGGCAATCTGTGCCCCTGCCTCAGAGGACTTTGATAACCTTCCCCTACCAGATCTCCTAGGGAACAGAAGTCAGGACACTAACAGAGGTCCAGTTGGAAGATAGGTTGAGCCCACATGAGTGTGTCCAGGTACAACAATTACTAGAATCCAAGAATCCACCTTTTCGAATGTACCCGGATACACTCCTCTGGCCACTCATCATGTGGAAACCCCAGGTCAGTTACCACTAAGGCAGCCTCCCTACCGAATCCCTGAATTGGTACGGGAGAGCATGCATAAGGAGATTGAGGAGAGGCTCCGACTGCGGGTGATCAAGCCGTCTATAGCCCCTGGGCCTCCCCAGTCATCCTGGACCCGCTTCTTCGTGGATTACCGTATGTTAAATGACAAGACGGTGTCAGACGCCTATCCTATGCCTAGGATAGATGAGTTATTTGACAGGATGGCAAGGGGCCAATACCTCACTACCACTGATCTATTTAAAGGGTACTGGCAGATTCCCCTAGCCATGAAAGCCATCCCTAAGTCAGCCTTCGTCACCCTGTTCGGCTAGTACCAATTTAGTGTCATGCCGTTCGGAATGAAGAACGTTCTGGCTTTTTTCCCCAGAGGATGGTAGACTGGCTCCTAGATGGGTTCCAAGACTATGCCTGTGCCTATCTTGATGATATCACCATATTTAGCGATACCTGGCAGTAGCACTTGGCCCATATAGGAGCGGTCCTAGATAGGATTAGGGAAACGGGCATAACTCTAAAGCCCAGCAAGTGCAATAAAGGGATGGCCAAGGTACAGTACCTTGGTCCCAGAGTGGGTTGCGGGCAGCAGAAGCCTGAGCCCACTAAGATTGAGGCAGTGGCCTACCCCCAGAACTACAGCCAATGTGTTATCTTTTTTATGGATGGCAGGATATTATTGGAAGTTTGTCCCCAACTACAGTGCCCTGGCCAAACCCCTGACTGACCTGACCCGTTAAAACCTTCCCTGACAAGGCCTTCCACCAGTTAAAGCAAGCTCTTAAAAATACCCCTTGGCAGCTCCCAATCCATAATTTTCTCGTTCATACAGACGCTTCTATGTTTGGATTGGGAGCAGTACTGAGCCAAGTCAAAGCTGATGGCGGAGAACATTCCATGGCTTACATCAGTCGCACGCTGTTACCCAGAGAAGTAAGCTACTCCACCATTGAGAAGGAATGCCTGGCCGTGGTGTAGGCCCTTAAGAAATTGCATTCCTATTTGTATGGACAACCATTCTCCTTGCTCACGGATCGCAACCCGATGGTCTGGCTGAACCTGGTGGCAGGGAACAATGCCAGGCTGCTGCGCTGGAGTTTGGCATTGCAGCCCTTTGACTTTACCATCCACTATCGCCCCAGAAAACACAAGGGAAATGCCAATGAGTTGTCAAGACAGACTGAACTTGAAAAATGATCTGTGAGCACCCCTGTACATCCCCAAGACAATCTGTCAGGGATAAGACTGTATGCCGGCTTGTGGTTACGGGGGAGCAGTGTAACAAACTGTGCCCTTTAAAGGGATAAATGTTGCTCGCAGTCAGAGCGAATTTTTAAAGGGGCAAAAGATGCATTGGTCCACGTCAGTCTGAAGCCCTCATTCACATATTTTTTGGGGTCTCAGGCATGACGTGGACCAATCACAAAATACCACTTAATATTCAAATATTAAGTGGTACTTTGTGATTGGTCCACGTCATGCCACCCATCTGACCCTTTTTGCTTTGCCCTATTGTGGTTTCTGTTCTCAGTATGCTTTAATGCCTTGCTTGATTACTTGTGTAAGATTCTGGTATAGACCTTGGCTTTCTTACTGACCCTGTATTTATCTTTAACCCTTTACTGTATTGTTTGCCTATTTACTGATTACTTTGTACCTGACTCTGGCTTGTTCACGTTTTTGCTGTCTGTTACCTCAACCTCAGCTTTTATCTTGAATACGCTGTTATATCTCTCTAAAGTTAAGTCCCGCCATTTTAAGACCATGCAGTATGTTATTTCATTGTTTCTTCCCTTGCTGTCCTAAACTCTTTATGTTGGGGTTTTTAGCTCATGACACAGATCTGGATTCTCTGCTCTGGTGGACTCCCACAGGCCTAGGCAGATCTTCAAAGGGACGCTTCTTCACCCACTCCAGCACAGATCATTCCACACACCACTAAATCCAGGAGTTCTGACTCTGGAGGCTCCCTGCATTCCTTGGAGATTAGCTCCACACGAAAAGGGCCATGGAAAGTCCAGAATGCCTCTGCCAACTAGGGAAAGGCTTACTTCAAATATGTTAGATTAGGCTCGGAACCGGTCATCCCACAGTGGGGCTCTTCACTGAGAATCAGGATTGCAGCGTACTAGATGAGGACTATGCTGGCAGTTCCAGCTCTGATTCCCCGTGGTTCACAATTTGAGAGGGAAATGGTGATTAGTGGCTCTCATGTGGACTTACCTGCTGCTCTGCCTACTTCCAAAGACAGCCCTGTGGAGATTCTGGAGCTGTCTGAACAGCCCCTCATTGACCCTCAATGTCTGAAACACCCACATTCTTCTGATTGGATTGCAGAATTTATTTGCTACTGGCTTTATAGCCCATTGGATAAGGATGTCAGGGCCAAGCTACCCACTGATGCAAATTTTCTTTTGGCTTCAAGGCCAAAAGACTGGATGTAATGCTCATAGATTTGTTGACCATGGGTCTCCTATTCAGGGAAGCATTTCTGAAAAGGTTTGCCAGGCATGTATCTAGCTATTTTTTTTTTTTTTTACATTCTTTATTTTTGCGTGCATGAAAGATAACAGGCTGCTTTCCTCGCCACAACAGCGTTTGGAAACCGAAGCATTACACAGTTACTATACAGTCATGGCATTAAAACAGTGCACAATTTTTTTAGTGAAAACAAGCTTATACGTTGTGAGGCAGTATATGAACAGTAGGTTGGTAAAGATATGCAGATTGCCGATTGTTTAAGCTAGAGGTATGCAAGATTTAACGAATTAATAGACATCAACTAAAATAACATACGAGTAGGCCTAAAGGTTAAAGCATTGGTTTCAGGCTCATAGTGCTAACAGTGCTTGGGTGGGTGGTCACTATAGTATGGTGTCATATTACATAGGTATTCTAGAATGCATAGCTGCATCGATATCACAGGCACCTTTCCCTGCTCTGTTAACAGGACAGGTGGGGTACTAGCTATTTGTTTTTTAACATGTATCTATCTACACCTCGCTCAACAAGACCCTGCTCTCACTCAAGTAAGTGTTACAGTCAACTGACTGTCAAGCTACCTTCTCAGGCATGAGGTCCCGCCTTTTGAAGTCCTTCTCCTCATATTCCTCTCGATACCAGAACTGCCTGTTGTTCCCAAGGAGTTCATACAAAGGAGTTTGAACATTGCTCATCTGAGCAGAACCGTCTCAGGTAAATGTCTTATCTTTTCCCCTCCTTTCATAGCTCTTATATGGGAGTAGATTCCATTGTCTGTTTGCTTTGTGGTATTAGACCTTTGCGCTTTCCACCATCCTGTTACTCTTCATTCTGCAATGTTTCTGTGGTTCTTCATTTTCTCAAGGCCTGGCCCTCCACCTGGGGGGCCAGGTGGAGAGACAGGGAGAAAGATGCTTCACACAGAGCCATAACAGCGGCTGCATCAGCCTTTGGTTTTGAGCCAAGGAAAGAAGTGGTACCTGTAGTTATTTTTTTATCAGGTCCCTGCAAAATAGTTGACAAAAACCTGCAGTGCTTTACTGTCACGACTACTAGTAACCAGGGAAAAGCCAAGATCAGGATACCAGGAAATCAGATTCACAAAGATAAAGCACTCTCAGGAAACCAGGAACAGGAAACCACGACAGGGCAAGGTACTGGGGTGAGTCAGGGATTTAAATATCCCTCTCTATGCTCTGATTGGTCAGAGGACGACCTCTGACCCCAAAACGTGCGTGCGCGTTGATGTCGTGACGTCACGCGCACGTCAGTATAAACTTCGGGGGCCATTTTGGATTTGGACACAGCCTCGCCGACAGCACGACAACCGCTTCCCCACATCTTCCGGACATCACGCCCAAATCCTATTCAAACCCCTATAGTCTATACAGGGGCGTAGGTCTCCTTCATTTTTAGAAACTAAGAAGAACCCAGCCCCGGCGGGTGAGGAGGAGCTACGGATATGACCCTTTCTGAGAGCATCCTTTATATACTCCTCTAAACAAAGGTTTTCTTGGGAGGATAGCGCATACACTCCTCCCTTTGGAGGCATAGTACCTGGTAATACATTTATGGCACAGTCATAGGGTCTATGTGGTGGTAACCCCTCCGACTGGGCCTTGTTGAACACCTTCTTTAAGTCCAAATACTGCGGTGGAATTTGTTTGGTCAGGGGAGGTGCAATGGGAACATTGATGGTACCAATTGGTTGTGGCATCTGCTTTAAGCAAACACCTCTGCATCTCTCACCCCAACTCACAATCTCTCCTTCAACCCAATCTAAACGGGGATTGTGTTTCTGGAGCCAAGGGAAACCGAGTATTATCGGACATGTAGGTGAAGATATGATTTGAAAAACCATCTCTTCAGAGTGTAGAATACGCACTGAGACAGTGATTGGCAGAGTTTCGTGTGTGATGAGAGGCTGAGTAAGAGCGGTTTTCTTAAAAGACAAGGTAACTCTGACAAGGAAACGGTTCTTAGTCAATTTAGGGGACAAATACATCACACCTAAGGTCGGTCCCCGTACGTGCCTTAGGTGTGCAAGTTTTCCGGCCAAACTGGACATGAAAATCTTTGATGTCCCTTCTTGCCGCAATACATACACAACCCTTCATTACGTCTGTGTTGTCTCTCTGCCTCAGTGAGTTTAGCAATACCCAATTGCATGGGTTTAGGTTCTGGAGGTGGAGCTTGGCTAACCACCACTGGGTTAGAGAAACGAGGGGCTATGGATAAGTTAGGACGTCTATTACGTTGCTTGTTTTTCTCTCTTTCTCTGAGCCTGTTATCGATATCTATCATATAAGCAATAAAGCCATTAAGGTTAACCGGAAGGTCTCTGGCTGTGGTCTCATCCTGTATATTCTCAGCTAAACCTTCTGAGAAAGCAGCCACCAAACCACTATTGGTCCAGTCAACCTCGGACGCCAATGTTCTGAACTCTATGGCATAATCAGCTACAGAGCGACTGCCTTGTTTTATTCTCATTAGGGCTTTGGCAGTGTTCTTTTCTCTCCCTTTAGGTTTTAAAGTAGCCTTAAATGCTTTTAGGAAGACACTGTAATCACGGGCTACGGTGTTTCCACTCTCCCAAAAGGGGTTAGCCCAGGTTAAAGCCTTTCCTGTTAATTGGTTCATCAGATAGCCAATTTTCGATCTATCTGTAGGGAATGAACCGGGGGAAGCTTTGAAGTGGTACTCAATTTGGTTTAAAAAAACTCAAAATTCTTTAGAATCACCTCCATAACGAGGGGGAGGTGAAAGGGTTATGGACGGTGGTTTATGTGGCACGGGAGCCACTACAGGTGGCGGAACCACAGGTGGTACAGGAGGTGCCTCTAAATAGGGAGTTGTCTGGAGCAAGGTCTGAAATGCCTGGGCAAATTTATCTAACCTTTGGGCCATATCCTCCACCCTATTCTCACAGGCAATCATATGTTTGCATAGTTCCGCAGGATCCATGGCCCTGTCGTAATGTCATGACTACTAGTGTGGTCCAGCACGCAGAAACTATGTAAACATATACATAGGCGAGAAAAGGAAAATAAAAGAACAGAGCGTAAACCGGACCTTAAAATGGCCGGACTAATATGCTAGAGACAGAGAATGGTCAAAGGGAAAGCCGAGGTCAAGGAAGCCAGAAAATACACAATACCGTTTACACAAGCCAAGTCAGGGAAACCAGAATTCAGAATAACCAGGGAAAATCCAAGATCAGGATACCAGGAAATCAGATTCACAAAGATAAAGAACTCTCAGGAAACCAGGAACAGGAAACCACGACAGGGCAAGGTACTGGGGTGAGTCAGGGATTTAAATATCCCTCTCTATGCTCTGATTGGTCAGAGGGTGTCCTCTGACCCCAAAACGTGCATGCGCATTGATGTTGTGACGTCACGCGCACGTCAGTATAAACTCCGGGGGCGGAGCTAGAACTAGACGCTACCACGCAGTCAGCGCCATTTTGGATTTGGGCGCGACGTCCGGAAGATGTGGGGAAGCGGTTGTCGGCTCGCCGACGAGCAGGTAAATTGTGCTGTCGGCGAGGCTGTGACGGTCGGGCACGGCCGTGCCAAGCGGCGGGCCGGCAACCGCGACATTTACACAGTGTTGCACTGCAGCCCTACCCTACCTGAACAACCCACTTGAACTATTTGGACATAATCCAACGGAAAGGATGGTTGCATGTGGAGATGGGTAGCCAATCTTACGTATGTTGTATTTTATATTTAATTTTTTTTAAATATTTTTATGTATTATCAACTAAATCTGTAGAGAGCTGTGAACTCTGGGGATCAAAGATGTTGCTGGTAACTGAGAAGACTCACTCTGAACATGTGTGGGTAAGCATGACTGCATTTGTTGCACAGACAACCTATGATTTGGTCACATCTGACTTTTTTGTTTCCAGTATTTAAGAGGTTCACTAGTGAGTAGGTACTGAAAGGTATAGATACATTTAAAAACATTTGCACTTACATATATCTGTACTGGCAAATTCAAATCAAAGAAATCAAACAAGCAAATCAATGTTTTGAATTGTTCTTATTTATATATATAGGTGTGTATATATATATATATATATATATATATATATATATATATATATATATATATATATATATATATATAGTGATATATACGTATATACTGTGACAGAGTCTATGGGAGGGTAATAGAAGGAAGGTATCTAGGACCCAGAATCCTCCATAGTCTATACTCATTCACCTGCCCAATTAGCAACTGCTGAGGCTTTAATTAGCAGGTCTCAGAGCAGAAAGAGTCAGATACAATCTGGCCTGCAGAGAGAGAGCAGGTCTGTGCAGAGCAGCATCTAAACAATGTGCTAAAGGTTAGTGAAACCAATGCTTATTTTTGATTTGTGTAGTTTATTACCCTGGTGAGTAAGGGACATTTCTTTATGTTTAGTTAGTGCTCAAATTTGAGCTAGGATTTATTTTGTAGATTTTCCTTTTCTGTTGTGCTGCAGTTTTTGAACAAACTGATTGCTGTATAGATTTTGTGCACGCTATAAATAAACCACACCATTTTTGCACCAGAGACTGTTGTTCTATGCCTGTTACCCTAGAGGACTGTGTTGCTTTGCCCATAAAGGTCACAATACTTATGTGTGTATATATATATATATATATATATATATATATATATATATATATATACACAGATTGATAGGAGTTGAACTCCAGCCTTCCTCGAGTGTCTGCCCGGTGCTCGGCTGCACAAATGTATAGCATATAGGGAAAAGCCAGCACTCAAGGACTTAAAATTGTCAAAAGAAAAAACCTTTATTCCAGTTTATCTGAGGGTCGACGTTTCAGTCCACCGTTGTGGACTTTCATCAGGACACAAAATACTATATTACAAAATTCAACTTAAATAGGAAAAGATTAACTTACCCAACCACTATCACCTGTGCTCTAGCGTGGTCCACTTCCCTCTGCGCATGTGTGTCTATCTGTGCAACCCCTTCCGGTGGCTCAGTGTTTAGCCCGTCACCATAGCAACCAATGGACTATTCGCCGCTCGGCGATCCATGTGTGCTTATCTATACAAAGCAACGAGAAGCTCGGATGTATTCACGAGCACTCCTCAAACTGCATCTAATGACTGTGTATCCACTTGGCCGTTATGTGTCTGAGGGTCACACATCTTTACTATAGCTGCTCTCGCCGGGATTCTATATTTACCATCCCAGCATGGGTTCTATGCCATATACGTAACCCAGGGGATCTTATCAGTGGATCGGCGCTACCGATCTATGTGTACACTTGTGTAATTCAGTACTAAGTGAAACTGTGCCAATAAATCACTCAAATATATTAACAGAGATAATATAATCTGAAGGTGACCGTGCGAAGTGCCGTGTCCGTCGTTATGGTTACCTGTACACAGATCGATCTGTACGATCTGTGTGTGCTTGTCTGTACTTACTAGCAAGTGAAGTACCATGATTACCTATAAGCAGATCAGTCTAAACGATCTGTATGTGTATATCTATACAAAATAGCAAGTGAAATAGTGACAATGTTTCAACTAAACTATGTTATACTATTGTGTATTTTTTAAGTAACTGTGCATAGGGTTTGTCAACCTAGGCACACAATTAAAAGTTATCCAAATACTATGTGCCAACATCTATACAAATTAATGGACTTTATAAATGAATCGCAACAGTGTGGTAAATGTGCACCCAATCAAAAAAATGTGTGATAAGTGCAAAAAATACAAAGTAAATGATAATATTAGAGATGGTGTTCTCCTCTTACAATGGCATATATTAATAGTGAAAAAAGACCTCTCTACAGGCTATATCGAATGTGGACCACTAGGGGGAGAGAAGACAATGCGCTACTTCAGGGTTGTGGCGTGACATATTCAACAATAAAGAAAACAATCAATCATTAAAATATGTTCCACAATTGCTGTGGTAAAAAGATAATAAACATCCCATGCACATGCCACTCCGTACCTTAATATACAAATAAGAAACTCTGTAACCATCTTGTCACAACTATAGACTATATACTATGGTGATACATAACCAGAAGCCTCTATAGAGCTTAACTGTGGATCATATGGTAGGGGAATTTATATGTTAGTCTCTTTCAATTCATTAAGGGACATCCCTTATTGGGCTATGTGCAGGGGTATGAATAGTTAAAATAAATAAGGAAGCTTATCGATTCACAGACCAAATATCTATGGTATATAATACTTTCTCATTAGGGCCAGAAAGGGCCAAGGTGTTAAATTCTCAAGTCCAGAATCACAGAAAATATATATATGATAGTTTCTCATTGAGACCCAGGGGGGCTAATGTGTTAAGTTCTTGAATCCAAAATGCTTCTTTTCGTAATAGGGCTGTGGATCGATTTCCTCCTCTTCTAGATGGTGGAATATGGTCGATGGCGATGCATTTAAGTGATGTTAAAGGATGTTTTTGTTCAAGGAAGTGACGTGCCACCGGTTTGTCAGTGTGGCCATCTCTGATTGCCGTGCGTATACTCGAGCGATGCCCCCTTATTCTTTCACATAATTGTGTGTCTGTTTTCCCCACGTAGTTTAATCCACAGGGACATGTTAATTTGTAAATAACATGGTCAGTTTTACAAGAAATACGATGTCGAATCAAGTATTTCTTCTGAGAATGTGGATGAACAAAGGACTTCGTGGGAATCAGGTGCCCACAGGTGACACATCCTAAGCAACGAAAACATCCTGGATTGAGAAATTTATTCTGATCCCGCAGATAACTCTGTTCTGGGTCAGTGCGGACTAATAAGTCTCGCAGGTTTCTCTCCCTTTTGTAACAAATCATTGGATTGTGGGAGAAAACTGTTGGTAAAGTTAGACTTCCCGTTAAGATGTTCCAGTTATTCTTCACAGCTTGAACCATTTTAGTGGTAGCCGAGTTGAATTTCATAGGGAAAGTCAATCTAGGTGCCTTTGGTTGTTGTTGAATATTCGTAGTATTCTCAATCTCCAATCTTGCTTTGCATAGCGCTGCATCGATTATATGTCGATTGTATCCCCTCGTAAGGAATTTATTGTACATGATTTCTACTTGATTCTCAACACGTTCTGCCCGGGAATTATTCCGGAAAACTCGGAGGAACTGGGTATACGGTAACGATTTTTTGCTGTGTTCAGGGTGCGCACTTGAAAAATGAAGTATGGTATTTCTATCCGTAGGTTTCGAGTAAAGTTGATACTCAATTCTACCTCTCTCAATGAAAATCTCCAGATCTAAGTACTGTACAATTGTATCGTTGATGTTAGCCGTGACTTTAATAGGGCAAGGTAAATCATTGATGTTCTTCACGAACTGCTCGGCCTCCTTTGTCGAACCCTTCCAAAGGATTAGAATATCGTCAATGAAGCGTACATACTGTACAATCTGTTCTGTGTACGGATGGAGAATATGTTCTTTTTCAAATATATGCATGTATGCATTTGCATACATCGGCGCCATTGCTGCGCCCATCGATGTACCCGAACACTGCATATACCACCGAGTTTCAAATCTGAAGTAGTTGAGTTGAAGAGTGAGCGCCAATAGTTCCATAATAAATTCTATGGGGGGACCCTTGTAATAAGGTGACTCAGAGAGTATCTGTCTCATTGCATCGATACCTCCCTCGTGGGGGATGGTGGTATAGAGACTCTGCACGTCCAATGTGACTAACACCAGATTAGTGGGAATCTGTTCAATTTCTTTTAGTCTGCCAATCAAGTCTCGTGTGTCCTTAATGCATGTTGGTAGATGTTCCACTGGTTCTTTAAATAAGAAATCTAGATATTTCGCGATAGGTTCTAAAACCCCATCGATAGCCGAAACAATCGGGCGTCCAGGCAGAGACTGTAAACTCTTGTTTATTTTAGGCAGTGTGTATATAATTGGTGTTCTTGGATCGCTTTTTTTCAAGAAATTGAATAGTTCCAGCTCTATGTACCCTGCTCGTAATCCCATGGTAAGGGAATCTTCAATTTTGTGCATGATATCAATGGTAGGATCATGTGTCAAAGGAGTGTATGTGTTTCGATCTGCCAGCTGTCTATTGATTTCAAGTGCATAATCCGCATAATATATATATATATATATATAATATATATATATATTATAATATATATATTCGTTCTATGTGTATTTTTATATCAATATATATATTAATTTTAAAATGCAGTTAGAATGAAATTACACACATATATATATATATATTAGTATTATTATTATTTTTTTACGTATTTACATATTTATTTTATATTATATATACATATATATTATATATAAAATGATAATTATATATATATATATTCAATATCATTCTACGTGTATTTTGATATTATATATATATATATATATATATATATATATAAATATTAAAATACACTTAGACAGTGTATGTGTATTTATGTGTATGTCTTTATATGTTTGTGTGTGTGTGTGTATATATATGTATATATACTTAGATCGTGTGTGTGTGTGTGTGTGTGTATATATATATATATATATATATATATAATATATACATGATCTAAGTATATATTATTTAATTTTACACTGTTTTTTAAATGGTTTTAAATTTTTTTTCAGGCAGCAGGGGGAGTACCTGTCATTCCAGGCCCTCCCCCTGCTGTCATTGCTGTGGACGGCTATGCCTCGTGATCACATGGCCCAGAGGGGCCAAAGAGGAAGGAGGGGGACTCACAGTCCCTACATGGCAATCGCTGGCGTGGGAGCGCCGGCGACCGGGTAAGTTCATAGGACGGCGGGGGACCTGCTATGCCGCCCCCCGGCGTTTAGAGCCAGGTTCCTAAGGATGGCATAGCACGCCTGCCATCCTTAAGGGGTTAAAATCCAGTTTATATCTGTATATGTGTAATTTGATACCATCTATATTATCTTTTAATTTGGTCCCTACGCTCATATCACCCATATTTCTCTGTTTTTATGTGGCCAAGAAGCATTGTAGACAATAATAGATGCACTCCGAGCAGTGGAACGCACCTATGCGTTCCAAATAAAAGGACATAGAAAAAAGTAGAAAAGGACCATCTGTGGAATGCAGAGATGCGTTCCAATACAAAATGAAACCGGAAATCCGCCAGTGAATACACTATGCGTTCCAATGATGGAACACACCAACCGGAACCGGAAGTGAACAAGATATAGACGGCACCTGGAAACTGCACCTGGAAATGAGCTATAAGAAGCACAACTCACAGGACAGATGGACAGCAACTGAGGAAGCCTCTTGGAGAGGCGAAACACGTTTTGCTACTAAAGACTCATTTCTACACTACTAAGGACTTACCATTACAAACTGTAAGGTTTTTAATGTATTTGTTTTTTAATCTATATTTTTTTTTTGTAATTCTTTATTTTTGATATGCAGGTGAGTACAACAGTGCCTGTATCGCCACAACAGCTTCAACAGGCTCGATTATCATGGTCATAACAGAACAATATTGTGGCATGTTTGGTTTGCATATATTTTTTAAAATAGAAAAGGTAACGATTTGGTAAACAAGTGTTTGAGTGGTAATTATCATGCTTAGTCAGTACAGTACAAAACGTGGTTTAACTGGTGAGCTTAGAATATGCTGGAACAGTAAGTGTCCCTGGGTGTTAGCTATCCATATCTGTCTAGGTGCAGGAGCGTGGGTGCGCTTTTGTATGGGGTAGCCAAGCTGAGCATACTATATCTGAGTAGGCTGGCGTTGTGTGCGACTGTTAGAAAACTGGCTACGTACTTGCTATCGTTATCAGGGCGTTTGCACCAAGTTGTGTGTCAACGGCTGTATGTAGTTTTGTATAGCTACTTACTGCGTACGGTAGCTGGTTACTGTGCATATTAGCTGGACAAGCTTACAGGCTAGTGGTTGTAGTGTGATATCTTACAGGCTCGCTCATGGTTCTTACTTATGGTGGCGAAAGATAGGAAGCAGCTGGCCTAGTATGTAGCCTAGACATAGCTTATAGGGTGACAAGAAGATGCTGGGTGCAGTTATGATTGTAAAAATTGTGTTAAAACAAGCTAGACATAGATTTAGGCATGTAGCAAAGAGATGACCTGGCAAACACATGTCAGTATTTAGTGGTGAGGCAATAGATTAAACTTTAACAGTTCTAACTGACAGCGATAAGGTGTATGCAATTTAGGTTAAGGCATGTAACTGGCTTCTGCAACAGCGGTATACTGCTATCACACACATCTCTAAGTAAGTAGTTGCGCTGCAGGCTATTCATGTATGGCTGATTATACAGAATAAAAGAGTGCACTTACGGTGCGCGCTATCTTGCTATACATGAGGGAAAACAAAGAGGTAACAGACTTAATAATAACAGTAACATATCGGGTATGCTGGGTTAAGCCCCTGGTACCCGTAGATAATCATGAGGGTAGCTGTAATCAAAGTGATTGCGGGACTTGGGAAGGCCGGTAGGCATTAGGTCAGTCCATTAAGGGAATCCTGTTGCCAGAGACTGTCCATTGGAACTTGCAAGGATTCGGTGCCATAGTAGTGGATTACAGTGGTGTGCACCCGACGATCCCTCCCAGCTCAGCCCACATGCGGAAAGTTCTTGATGGCGGTAAGGAGTTTACCGGTTGTTTCACCGTTGCGGCTTAGTCGTGCGTTTTTCCTCCGCTCGTGATCGGTGTCGGATGGAGTAGTGCTTGGAGCAGCGTGTGTGGTTCGGTGGGGGCGAGGTAGGTCCACCCGCCAGCCCCGGGTCAGGTTGAAGGCCGACATCTTCGTTCCACGGACCCAGTTTCCTCGAGAGGCCGGGTCCCTCTCCCTGTGGGAGTGACGGGGGGTCTTGGCAGACAGCCTCTGGCCGCAGCGGAGGGCCCTCCGTCTGTGTGGGCGATGTCTTTGGGTTTTGCCCAGGGTGGCCTTCGGCCCAGGTAGGCCAGTACCGGGAGGTCCTCTGTGCCCTCCGGCTCGCTCCTTTCTGCCCTTCTACCCGAGCTTGTGCTGGTGAGGCTGTGCAGTGTTTCATCAGGGCCTTCCAGAGTCGTTGGAAGTGCCTGTCTAACTTCTGCGCAAAGTGGTCTACTGAGCTGTAGAGGGTCGTAGTGTGCTCGCTTGCGGTCTCTGTAGGCCAGTGTTCCATCATCATTTTGGTGAGTGCGGCTAGGCCCAGGTTCTGCTATACGATTAGGTGCGGTGTCAGTCGATTAATGCAGTCCAGTGGGGACCGGGATAACCCCCGCCGGTCCAGAGGGGGGGGGGTAATTAATCGGGGTTACAGCGTTAGCTTAGGAGCCCGAGGATCGGCCGCTTCCTCGTGGCCCGGCCGCGTGTAGGCCTCAAGTCCCCAGTGAGGCAATCCAGTGTCCCAGACTTCCCAAAAAGGTACCGTCCGGTGCCGCTTCTTCTCCTGTTTATTGGCTGTGGGGATAGTGATCTGTGCATGCGGGTTCTCGAGTAAGGCACCCCGATTTTTGTCTCCAGACGTGGGAGCTTGTGCCAAACACGTCTGGGCTGCTTGGCTGCTAGGCTCCGCCCCCCCTTTTTAATCTATATTAACCCTTTATGCACTTTATCTGAATAAAGCACTTTTTGAACCTGCACTGCAATTTATGACTGCAATCAAAAGGGTGGAAGCTAATTTAACATACAGAGAAGGGAGTGGGACCCTTTACATCCCACAAAGCTGGAAACTTAAGCCTAATACATACTGACTCCACACTTGTGAGTGCACCTTATTTCACTTTAGCACTTTAATGCATACTACAGGCAATATTGCGCTATTGTTTGTCTTTCTATGTTTAATTGTAGGACAACACCTACTAAAAAGACTTACTTCCAAATGTGCATGTAAGAAACTCCACCTATATATTTGTGAAATCTAGTGTAGTATATCTGGATAAAAATTTAATGATAAAATGAAAATGCACTCACATAGTATAGAGCCTGTGTGTTGGCTCCTGAAATATAGTGTGGCATGGTATAATCCACACTCTGGGATACTGGTGAGTAACAGTTCTCTCAGTATAAAGTTTGTATTGGGCAAAATGGGGTTTTGCTCAATCCAAACAATTTAGGTGGTATGTTCCCCACCAATGAAAGTGACGTCATGGGATGGGTCTTTTTTTAGAAACTCAGAAGCAATGTCTGCCCAGGTGCTAGTTTAAAACATTTAGTAGTGTAGATGTTTTAAACTTCCCTTATAGTAATATGGAGGTCCTTTTGACCCCCATAGGCATTCTATTTATTGATTTATCTTTTTTAATGTGACAGATGGCTAGGAAGCAAGCAACTAGTAATTGCTGAATTGATAAAATTATACTTTGCTTGCATAAAAGCAAGTGAACGATAATTGTAGTGATGTACCGAACTGTCCGCCGGCGAACTTAGCGTGTTCGCGTTCGGCGCGGCGGGCGGACACATGCGCAGTTCGATCCGCCCCCTATTCGTCATCATTGGGCAAACTTTGACCCTGTGCCTCTCGGTCAGCAGACACATTCCAGCCAATCAGGAGCACTCCCTCCCTTCCACACCCTCCAACCTCCCTCCCAGCATCCATTTTCAATTCATTCTGCATGCTTATTGAGAGGAGGGAAAGTTTAGCTGCTGCTGATTAGATAGGGAAATTGATAGCTAGGCTAGGGTATTCAGTGTCCACTACAATCCTGAAGGACTCATCTGATCTCTGCTGTAAGGACAGCACCCCAAAAAGCCCTTTTTATGGCTAGAACATCAGGCTTTTTTTTTTCTGTGTAATGTAATTGCAGGTGCCTGCCTGCCAGCTTCTGTGTGAGGTTCACATTGGATACTGTGCCCACTTGCCCAGTGCCACCACTCATATCTGTTTTTACAATAGCTTAAGCTTTAGATTTAAAAAAAATATTTTTTTTCCCACTGTAATAGAAGAGCAGTTGCCTGCCTGCCAGCTTCTGTGTCAGGCTGGATGCCTTGCCCATTTGCACAGTCAGTGCCACCACTCATATCTGTTTTTACAATAGCTTAAGCTTTAGATTTAAAAAAAATATTTTTTTTTCACTGTAATAGAAGAGCAGTTAGTTGTCTGCAAGCGTCTGGGTGTCAGGCCTCCTTCAGCGTGTGCTCTGCAGACCTGTGCCAGAGTGCTTTGACAGTTGCCAATCATATCTGGTGTCTCTTTAGCGTGCTTTTACAAAGAAAAAAGGTTTCCCGTGTAAGCTAATAGCAGCCAGTCAGTGTCCTTCAAGCGGCTCTGTCAGGCCTACAGTGTGTGCTCTCCAGAACTGTTCCAGTGCACATTGCCATTCATATCTGATGTCTCTATAGCGTGCTTTTAAAACCAAAATTTGTTTTTCACTGTTATAGATTGAATAGCAGTTACTTGTCTTCAAGCGGTTGTGTCAGGCCTACAGTGTGTGCTCTGCAGAACTGTTACAGTTCACATTGCCAATCATATCTGGTCTCACAGTAGCTTGCACGCATAGTACCACTAATCCCCAAAACAATGACAGGCAGAGGCAGGCCACCCCGCAGGGGCCGTCGTGGTCGTGGTGCTGTGATTCCCTTTTGCCCTAGAATAATGCCCAGTTTTCAGAAGCCACGTACCCTGAACTTGAAAAGTTCTGAGGACATAGTTGACTGGCTAACACAGGACACCCAATCTTGTACAGCCTCCGCTCGGAACCTTGACGCACCATCCTCCTCCAGCTTAGCTTCAGGCACCTCTCAAGATACCACTCACCCGCCTGCCGCCACCACCAAAACTAGCACCACAGCCGCTTTACCTGGTATGTCAGAGGAGTTATTCACACACCCGTTTGAAGAAATGAGTGATGCGCAACCATTATTGCTAGAGGATGTAGATAACAGGGATATGTCTCAGGCAGGCAGCATTAAACACATGGAGGTACGGTGTGATGATGATGATGTTGTACCCGCTGCTGCTTCCTTTTCTGAGTTGTCAGATACAAGCGAAGCGGTTGATGATGACGATGCGTCCATGGATTTCACGTGGGTGCCCGCTCGGCAAGATGAAGAGCAGGGCGAAAGTTCAGATGGGGAGACAGAGAGGAGGAGGAGACGAGTTGGAAGCAGGGGGGGGGTCGTCGCAAGGAGCTAGTGGCACAGTCAGACAGCATGCATCGGCACCCGGGGTCAGCCCGACAGCACGCCAATCAACGCATGCTGTGTCCACCACCAGAATGCCGTCATTGCAGAGCTCAGCAGTGTGGCATTTTTTTTGTGTGTCTGCCTCTGACAACAGCGATGCCATTTGCAACCTGTGCCAAAGGAAACTGAGTCGTGGGAGGTCCAACCCCCACCTGCTTTGCGTAGGCACATGATCTCACATCACAAACGCCTATGGGATCAACACATGAGTACAAGCAGCATGCCTACTCTAAGCCGCCATCCTACTCCTGGTCCAGCATCTTCAGCCACGTCAACCACTGCTGTCCTCCTTGCCCCCTCTCAACCATCCGCCACTCCGTCTCCCGCCTTGAGCAGTTCCCGCTCATCTGCCCACAGTCATGTGTCTGTCAAGGACATGTTTGAGCGTAAGAAGCCAATGTCACCAAGTCACCCCCTTGCCCAGCATCTGACAGCTGGTTTGTCCGAACTATTAGCCCGCCAGCTTTTACCATACAATCTGGTTGAGTCTGAGGCGTTCAAAAAATTTGTAGCTATTGGGACACCGCAGTGGAAGGTACCCGGCCGGAATTTCTTTTCACAAAAGGCAATCCCCAACCTGTACTCGATTGTGCAAAAGGAAGTCATGGCATGCCTGGCACACAGTGTTGGGGCAAGGGTCCATCTGACCACTGATACCTGGTCTACAAAGCATGGTCAGGGCAGGTATATCACCTACACTGCGCATTGGGTAAACTTGCTGACGGCTGACAAGCATGAAATGCGTGGCATTGCAGAGGAGTTGGTGACACCGCCATGACTTGCAGGCAGTCCTGCTGCCACCTCCTCTATTCCTCCTACTCCATCGTCTTCCATAACCTCCTCGGCTGAGTCCTCTTGTGCTACTGCGTCTTGCTCCACATCAACGGCACCCCCCCAGCTCCCCAGGTACTATTCCACATCCCAGATACGGCAGTGTCACGCCGTCTTGGGTTTGACTTGCTTGAAAGCAGAGAGTCACACCGGACAAGCACACCTGTCCGCCCTGAACGCACAGGTGGAAAAGTGGCTGACTCCGCAGCAACTGGATATCGGCAAAGTGGTGTGTGACAACGGAAAAAATTTGATAGCGGCATTGAAGTTGGGCAAGTTGACACATGTGCCGTGCATGGCACATGTGTGTAATCTGATCGTACAACGCTTTGTGCATAAGTACACAGGCTTACAGGACGTCCTGAAGCAGGTCAGGAAGGTGTGTGGCCATTTCAGGCGTTCCTACACGGCCATGGCTCACTTTGCCGATATCCAGCGGCGAAACAACATGCCAGTGAGGCGCTTGATTTGCGACAGCCCTACACGTTGGAATTCAACACTCCTAATGTTCGACCGCCTGCTCCAACAAGAAAAAGCAGTTAACGACTATTTGTATGACTGGGGTGCTAGGACAGCCTCTCGGGAGCTGGGAATTTTTTTGCCACGTTACTGGACGCTCATGCGCAATGCCTGTAGGCTCATGCGTCCTTTTGAGGAGGTGACAAACCTAGTCAGTCGAACCGAAGGCACCATCAGCGACATCATACCATTTGTTTTCTTCCTGGAGCGTGCCGTGCGAAGAGTGCTGGATCAGGCCGTAGATGAGCGTGAAGAGGAAGAGGAAGAGTTGTGGTCACCATCACCCCCAGAAACAGCCTTATCAGCATCGCTTGCTGGACCTGCGGCAACGCTGGAAGAGGATTGTGAGGAAGAGGAGTCAGAGGAGGAATGTGGCTTTGAGGAGGAGGAGGAGCAAGACCAAACACAACAGGCATCCCAGGGTGCTCGTTGTCACCTATCTGGTACCCGTGGTGTTGTACGTGGCTGGGAGGAAGAACATACCTTCAATGACATCAGTGAGGAGGAGGAACGGGAAATGAGTAGCTCGGCATCCAACCTTGTGCAAATGGGGTCTTTCATGCTGTCCTGCCTGTTGAGGGACCCTCGTATAAAAAGGCTGAAGGAGAACGACCTGTACTGGGTGTCCACGCTACTAGACCCCGGTATAAGCAGAAAGTGGTGGAAACGTTACCGAATTACAAGTCGGAAAGGATGCAGCATTTGCAATATAAATTTAAAAGTATGCTTTACACAGTGTATAAGGGTGATGTCACAGCACAACGGGAATCTAACAGGGGGAGAGGTGGAAGTCATCCTCCTCCTCCCACGACCACGCCGGCAAGGACCAGACGCTTTAAAGACGTGTTGTTGATGGAGGACATGCGGACCTTTTTAAGTCCTACGCATCGCCACAGCCCTTCGGGATCCACCCTCAGAGAGCGACTCGACCGACAGGTAGCAGACTACCTCGCCTTAACTGCAGATATCGACACTCTGAGGAGCGATGAACCCCTTGACTACTGGGTGTGCAGGCTTGACCTGTGGCCTGAGCTATCCCAATTTGCGATAGAACTTCTGGCCTGCCTCGCTTCAAGTGTCCTGTCAGAAAGGACCTTCAGTGCAGCAGGAGGTATTGTCACTGAGAAGAGAAGTCGCCTAGGTCAAAAAAGTCTAGATTACCTCACCTTTTATTAAGATGAATGAGGGATGGATCCCGAAGGGACTGACACTGGGCGATACATTCGATTAAAAAAGGCCTGATGAGATGAGCTGCCTTGGGCTAAAAATGGTCCACACGCTGCTGTATTTTAGCTCTGAATGACGTTTGACTTGCGTGACTTATCCGCCACCAACTAGGGTTCAAGCCGCCATGTTTTAGGGCACTTTCTGCCTGTGAAACAAAAATCAATTTTTCTGGCCTCTGCTACAGCAGCGGCTGCAACAATACCACATTTTTCAGGCATGTGTACATGCCTAATTTTTAGGCCCACTGGTGCAGCACTGTGGCTTCAAAAACCAAACCAAAAAAAAATACTCCAAGATGGCACCAATATACCAGTGGTCTAAGCATCTTCCAACCTTGGCCTAAAAAGGGGAGGTGATTCCACAATTAAAAATCGCTGCCATATACACGTCCACTGATAGGAGACGCGGAAGGTATTAAACTGATCAGAACAATACTAAACTCACCACTCCTATCTGGTGGCACATTAGCTTGCCCGCGCAGTGCCCAAAATTTAAAGTAAGAGGACCGACCAAGCATCTTCTTCCATCTCCCTGTTACATAAATCACTGCCATATCCAGAGAAATTGTACATAATATCCAGGAGAGTTTTTGTCGCCTGTTGTCGCCTGTTGAAAGAGGTGACCTTGCTCGGGTCCCAGGTGTGCGGTTCCTAAAATGGTTGCCATATACACGTTCAGTGATAGGAGACGCGGAAGGTATTAAACTGATATGAACATTTACTAAACTCACCACTCCGTGTGCTGTTATTTATTTAATTTTTTTGTGGTGAGGCTTTACAGGACAGAGTGCTTCTCCGCGGGACATGTTAACTCGCGGGCAGTTGGCGCATCAAGGAACCAGAGCAGCTTGAACGAGGTGACCTTGCTCGGGTCCCAGGTGTGCGGTTCCTAAAATGGCTGCCATATACACGTCCACTGATGGGAGACGCGGAAGGTATTAAACTGATATGAACAATACTCCACTCCTATCAGTAGGTCCCCCCCATTGTGATTTATGCCCCCCACCCACCGCGCAGGGATGGGGGCCGGGGGGTGGGAAAGTAGGCCCCCCATTGTGATTTATGGCCCCTACCGACCGCACAGGGGTGGGGGCCGGGGGGGAGGTCAGTAGGTCACCCCATTGTGATTTATGGCCCCCACCCACCGCGCAGGGGTGGGGGCCGAGGGGGGAGGACAGTAGGTCCCCCCATTGTGATTTATGGCCCCCACCCTGCGCAGGGGTTGGTGAGGACAGTAGCTCCCCCCAGTGTGTATCAGGGTCCCTGAGGACATGTGTTAATCCATACCTGCCAAGTGACCCTATGTAGGGGGAACAGTCTCCATTCTGCTCTGTGTCAGTGTGTATCATGGTCTCTGTGGACGGGGAACAGTCTCTATTCTGCTCTGTGTCAGTGTGTATCAGGGCTTTGAGGACAGGTGTCAATCCATACCTGCCAAGTGACCCTATGTAGGAGGAACAGTCCCTATTCTGCTCTGTGTCAGTGTGTATCATGGGCTTTGAGGACAGGTGTCAATCCATATCTGCCAAGTGACCCTATGTAGGGGGAACAGTCCCTATTCTGCTCTGTGTCCGTGTGCATCAGGGTCTCTGAGGACAGGTGTCAATCCATATGTCAAGGTGTCAATATGTCAGGTGTCAATCCATATCCATTGTGATTTAGGAATGTTAGGTGATTTATGCCTTTTATGGATTAAAAGCAGACTCTGCATCAACTGTGTAATTTTCCATGGGAGTTTTGCCATGGATCCCCCTCCGGCATGCCACAGTCCAGGTGTTAGTCCCCCTTGAAACAACTTTTCCATCACTTTTGTGGCCAGAAAGAGTCCCTGTTGGTTTTAAAATTTGCCTGCCCATTGAAGTCAATGGCGGTTCGCCGGTTCGCGAACATTTGAGGAAGTTCGCGTTCGCCGTTCGCGAACCGAAAATTTCGGGTTCGCGACAACACTTATAATTGGCGAATGTGCATACTGCTGGATCCATGTGGTCTCTATTTTAGCAAGAAATCAAAGTCTGTCAGGCACTTTTCTGTTTAACATCAACAAGTTCAACATTGATCTAATTTTGCAGGAACCCGACATTGGCTGAAAAAAGTTTAATCAATCTGAAAATCGCACTGCATGGTGATTGGTCTGTTATTGTTGTCACAGGTTGAGTCAGAAAATGTTCTCACTAGACATGTTTGCTGCACTGTGATTGGCTAAGTTTTGCACCATGTACATAATTTTTTTCTGAATGACATTCGATTGTTGAGTCATTCTGACTTTCCAGCATTGGCAATAGTCCTTTCATTCTTTTTCAGACCTAATGACCAAAGCCCGTCATTTTCTGTCATTTTCCAATTTTTCCAAAATATATTGATAATAAAATAGTGATGAGATTAGATCTAGATGTTTCAGATGTTACTACATTTCATTTTCTTGCAGTTTCCATCTTGATTGTCACCCAGGTACAAGGCTGTTTGAATTTAAGTAATGATACACTTAATATAAGCATGCCTCTGGCAGAAAAAAAACAAATTATATTTGTCCCAGTTACATTATTTTTACCCATATAATTTTAAAACAAATTTGTGATAAAATATTTTAGACCTGCATTTATTTTTAGTCTAGATATCACAAATGGTAGAAGCACGGAAAGGTTTACTATGGTGCTATTCCCTCATGACACATCTAAGATTTAAGTAGGAGCTCATTTTTCATGTCCATTCAATCCTGTGGGCATCTGCCAACTGTCGAGTATTTTACCAATTAATGCCAATCACAAAAGATTTTTCTTTTTTGTATATGGGGTCACCTGCCCTGTGAGAACAACTTTAATGCTATTAACTAATTTTACACAAGTCACTAATCAGCCATCAAACTGTAATGACTTCACTTAAACACTAATTTAGACTGAATTGAATTTGTCTACCTAATGGTAAAATACTTTGCAAACATATAAACAAGTTTACTAGTTTGAACCCCTCTGAAGAGATGGCCTAATTACTTTTACGTTGCATGCTTGAATAACAAATTTCTTGAAAAAAATGCTAAAAAAATTAGAATTTTTTTCACTGATAAAATTACACTGATCTTTATTTTAATTATATGTTTTATTGCTATACATCATTCATTTATGCACATACTTCTGGGAGTAATTTTCTATTGTTTTTACATTTGATCTCCAGATATAACGGTACTACTACATTTAGATCTTTTATGTTCGACAACCAAATGCTCTTCTTAATGTGTACATGCAGCTTTACAAATCACCAAGTATAGCATTTAACTTTCATTTTTCTTTTCTTTCATATGAAATATAGATTGCAATATAACCTATTATGCAGAGTGAGAGGAGGTAGACTTCTGTAATAATATACACTAATACATTAATTTACATTCAACATAGATGTGTGGGTAAGGATGGTTGTAGCTTAACAGTCAATTGTGATTAATAGGAATGTTAGTGTTTCAGTGTTACGTGTGTGTGTGTGTATATATATATATATATATATATATATATATATATATATATATATATATACGTATATATATATATCATATGATTCAATGCACGGATCTGTTTTAGTTAGAATTTTCCAAATGTATTCTACTTCATCTATGAGCTGCTACTCTAGATGATATGTGTTATATGAGCTTATAATAAGTACACCTACACTTGTATCTATAATCATTGTATTGTAATTGTTCAAACGCGAGATATAATTAGTCACATTTTAAAATACTAAAAATAGATTTTATGATGCAAAGGTGAAATTCATATTTATGTACTTGCAACCTCTAATAAAAAGCTTTTTAGGTACCAGAAAAATAAGCTGTTATTACTGATGCCATTCATAATAGTTTATAATGCGCAAAAAGGCATATCCATCGATGGTTACATCCTGCCCCTCGCAATGCATGGGACAATGTTTTCTTACACAATGTGACCAATAGACCTGACAAATAAAAATACATTGGGACTTCTCTAACAAAGCTGTGGTTTTTGCACATTAATGCTCAACGGTTTAGATTTCAGCATTTCTGTGATGAGAAATATGAAGTTTTATTTTGGGTAGGTAAATTGCTATTTACTATGAGTTTGGTAGGGCTCTCTATATTCTTTGATATTTGTACAGTCAAACAAACGTATCTACGGTAATGGATAGATGTCATGGTAAAAAAATACTTCAACACAGGTGTAACGGATCGCCTGGCACCCCGACTTGGTACCTCCGTTAATGGATGCTCCTAGTGCTTCCTGAGGACTCCAAGCACTCTGGCAGACACCATAATCACCGAATCCGAGAAACCTTTAAATTCTCCCAAGCGTATGAATGCTGTAGACCATTGAATAGGAACCATACGAATAGGCTTGTACTCCTAGCAGTCAACTGGAACAGCATACAATTAATCCTTCCCCCAATAATGAGACGACACATCACTTTGAGGGTAAAACAGGAACTCTCGACTGGCTCATCCAGCCTGGCTTTTATTACAATAATCCACATACAGGCCACACCCAGGGGGAGGCATAAAATAACCAATCACATACAAGGTACAACCCACACATCCCCTCCCCTCAGATAACCAGTTAACATAATTATTACAGCCAGGAAAACTACAGTTTTTATACATGTGCTATAACTTTAAATCCATACATCCAATCTTCCCATAAACCACATATTTAGAATCAGCACACTTTAAACATACACCCTTCCAAAAATCAGACAAATCCATCCAGTGGATCAAAAGTTAGCTGGAGGTCCATTTATGACCGACCACAAGCACAATTTCCTGCCCAAAACAGTTCCATTTCGAACGGGACTTAGTCTCTGGAGCTGCAAGTTCAGTATGGGAGAAGGTAAGGGTCAGCGGTGTTCGGTAAAATGTGTAGCCGATTTTAGTTCCACAGAATCTTTAGCATACACCGCTGACCGCGTTCGACTGAACAAAGATGGCCGCCGCCACGTGCAATTAACCTGCAGTAACCTCACAGCCTGGGAGGTAAATTGCCTGCACACTTTAGCTTCTGGGTGGTCCGCCTGTGTGTGGTACTTGGTTCAGTAAGCCCTATTTACTGAACCAAGTGGGGGAAAGCCAGGAACAAGTTATTTTAAAGGTCTGGGGACATAGTCTTAAAGGGACATTGTTCACCAAAGTTACAAGATGTCCCCAGACGGTTCTTAAAGGGCCATACACACCCAATAAAAGTCCATACGTTTTCAGGGGCCATAGTCTTAAAGGGTATTGTTACCCAAAGTCTCAATATGTCCCCAGACAGTTCTTAAAGGGCCAGCAGCAGTACAATAAAATACCATTCACTGTGCTTAAAGGGCCAGCAGTCGCACAATAAAATACAATATGCCCCAAATAACCCAGGGGCCATAGTCAGCAGGTAAGAGGCAGGCAGCCAGGCCCCTCCAATGCTCAGTGGCGGGGTGGGTTCCGCCACAACAGGTATTAAAGCCTATCACCAGTCCATAAAGGCAACCAGACTTAACATATAATACAGGGAAAGGAATTACCATAAAAAAGCCAAAGTCAAGAGAAATCAGAGACCAAGCAAGTTAAGAAACAGAGCCATGGTCAAGGATGCCGGAGGTCAAAATAGTCAAATGGAAAGCTAGGGCAGAATGCCAAGAAAACATACTATAAAGTGATATTGGGCAAAGAACATAGGATAGACTGCAGATTACATACCTTTTGACACTCTGTCAATCTTGCACCTAGAAAGTGTCACAGGACACTCCACGTCATTACTCTGGTGCATGCTTGGGAACATAAAAAATGAAGGGATGCAATGTGCTCAGCATCAGAATTGATGCCATTATGGCATGCAGCATTAGCATGGATGTGAGAAGAATGCACAGCATCATTATGGGTGCAACAATGCACACACTCAGCGAGGTGCTGAAGCCACATACAGGTAATATTACAATAGGTAAGTGTCACGAGTGGTGGTCCAAAAACCGGGACCCCTGTGTGCCTGATGAGGATGATGGGAGTCTCAGCACGGAAATGGACAATAAGGGTCTGGTGCAGGGTAACCACACGCCCCCTGGTGTTAAGCACCAGGGTTTGTGTGGCCAGATACTAGGGTCCTGATGCAGCTTTAGCAGAAGCCAGGAGCTAGATGAAATGACGATATGATCCAGTACTAGAAACAAGGTAAAACTAGAACAGGCACCAAACAAGAAAACAAGACAAGACTAGAACAACCCAGAACCACAGCAGGACAGAAAGCAGAACCCAGAACACGTACACAATACATGAGGGAAACATGAACAGGACATGGACAGGGCAGGACAGTACATGAACTGGGGATACAAGACAAAATAAAACAAAACAAGAGATACAAAGCAAAACAAGAGGAGACATAACCAAGTACTATATATGTAATAAACATCGGCGATTTAGACATACATAAATGGCCAAGATGTATGCAGCCTACCACTGCACCAAAGTATTCCAATTACGGTGGGTCCTAACTGCCTAGATATGCACGTCTAAACAATGAAACACACACAGTAATTTCCTGCAAAGAAAGGGGCAGAGGAAATGAGACCACTGCTTGCAGGATCAGACTGAAATAAAAAGGATTAATGGCAAAGGAATGGGTGTGACAACACAAAACAAATATTTAAAGGAATCCAGGGGACTGGGAATTCCAGGAACGAAATAAAGGAATGAACCCAGAAAACTCAGCATAAGGAAAACCAGACATAGAATAGATAACCAGAAAAAAACAAGAAAAACTAAACAAGAATTGTAAAAAGAGTACTGGATACCAGAAGCCAAGGCCAGACATCTGAACAGAACAGAACAGGATGTAGCAGTAAGTAAACATAAGGCTGACATACAGTATCCCATATTTTGGAGTTTGAGAGTTAAGAACTACAGGATGGGAGCAAAACAGCTCCATCAGCCCCTATGTTAATCCGGTCCTGTGTCCAGGGTCCATACCTCTGTGGTGGGTGTGAGCGAGTGGCTTTTCTGGAAGCTCAGATTAGAGATCTGGAGAGGCAAATTGTAACTCTGAGGGAGATTGACAATCTTGAGAGGAGTCTGCTGCTCACTGAGCAGAGTTTAGTGGGGACAGGTAGTGGAGAGGGAGGAGATAAGACAGATGGGGAACAGGCACGTAGCTGGGTGACAGTGGGGTAAAGAAGTGGGGGGAGGGAAGAGGAAAGGTTTAGGTAGTCCTGATCTTGTGCAGCCTAACAGGTTTGCCCATTTGAGTAATGTTGGGAGCATCAGCTCAGGAGTAGCTGTACTGCAGGAAGCTGTTCCTTCTAACAGCCATGGGAACAGCCCCTCTAGTACAGGTGGGGTTGAGAGGGTAAGGAAGGCTAGACAGATTGTGGTGGTAGGAGACTCTATTATCAAGAGAGTAGATAGGGTAATCTGCCGCTCTGATCGTCTCAACTGGACAGTTTGCTGTCTCCCGGGTGCTCAGGTCCGGCATGTTGCCGACAGAGTGGAGGGATTATTGGGAGGGGCTGAGGATGACTCAGCTGTCATGGTCCATATTGGTACCAATGACCAAGTCAGAGTAAAATGGAAGGTTCTAAAGAATAAGTTCAGGGAACTAGGAAGCAAGCTAAAGAAAAGGACCTCCAAGGTAATATTTTCAGAAATATTACCTGTGCCACGTGCTACAGCAGAAAGGCAGCAGGAGATTAGAGATGTCAATGGGTGGCTGAAGTCTTGGTGCAGGAAAGAGGGTTTTGGTTTTTTAGAGCACTGGGCCGATGTTGTGCTTGGGTATAACCTGTATAGTCCTGATGGATTTCACCTAAATGAAAGAGGCTCTGCTGTGCTGGCGGATAGGATAGCTAGAAGGTTGGAGGAGATTTTAAACTAGTAGTAGGGGGTGGAGGGTCAAAGCAATCTAGAAAATGGAGATAGGATAGAAAGGCTTTAGCTCAGTGTAAGGGTGGTGGAGATGGGGGGATGGGAAAGTTCAGAACAGAGTAGGTATGTAATATTGATGAAAATTCACAAAAAGTACAAATGACTCATGACAATATTAAATGTATGCTTACTAATGCAAGGAGCCTATATTACAAAATGGGGGAACTAGAGGCAATAGCATACACTAAACAATATGATATAATAGGCATAACAGAAACATGGTGGAATGAGACACATGACTGGGCAGTTAACTTAAATGGGTACACATTATTTAGGAAGGATAGGAAAAGCAAGAAGGGTGGTGGGGTATGTTTGTATGTCAACCATGAGTTCAAGTCAAATCTTAGGCTTGTGGAGTGTGACGAGGAAAAGGTGGAAGCTTTATGGGTAGATATCTGCTTGGGGCAAACAAAGGGAAATCAATTATTGGTTGGGATATGTTATAAACCAGCTAATGTAAATATTAATGAGGAACAACTGTTAACCCGATTTGCAGCTTTCGCAATTTGCTCTAACACGTTAATTATCGGAGATTTTAATTACCCGGACATAAATTGGGATAGAGTGACTAGTACTTCAGCAAGGGGACTCAGGTTTTTGAATGTGTTAAATGACACATTTATGTCACAACTGGTACAAGCACCAACTAGAAAGGATGCTTGTCTGGATCTCGTCATAACAAACAATGTTGTTCTTTTAACCAACATTCAAGTAGGGGAGTATTTGGGAAATATTGATCACGATATAGTAACTTTTTAAATAAACTCAAAAAAGTAAAAGCACGTGGGGTATACTAAATCATACAATTTTAAAAAAGCTAATTTCAATAAGATTAGGGCAGCTCTGCAACATATCGACTGGCATAAACTCCTTAGTGAAGAAAACACTGAGGATAAATGGAAACTATTCAAATATTAGAAAGGTACATTTCTCAGTATGTACCATTGGGTAATAAATATAAAAGAAACAAATTGAAACCAATGTGGCTTAGTAGAGAAGTAAAACAAGAGATTCAAAATAAGAAAAGGGCATTTAAAGCATTTAAATCGGACAAATCAGAGGCATCCTATACAACATATAAGATATAAGGAAGCCAATAATGCGGATCCTAAGGCCAGAGGTATGCAAACATATAGAATGTCTTCCTTGTTCTGATCCTCCTTGATTAACTTATCCATCTTAGATTATAACCAACACTTTCAATCTTAACTTTTTCGTCATGAACTTTTAAAAATCTTTTGGGGGCTTGGTCACTCTGGCTATGAGCTTTTTAGTTTCAAGTTAAGTTCATCTAATCACCATTTTTGCAAGCCCTATTTTCATGCTTATATTTGTTATATGATGCTATTAATCCCTCTGATTAAAATTTTTTGAATGCCCTATTCTTAGCTGTTATTTCACTGACCCTTTCGCTAAGCCACATTGATTTTTTTTTATATCTGTTTCCCAAAGATATGCATTGATAAATTTAGGTTGTAGACTTTATTTAAAGACTTTCCATTTATCATCTGTGATTTTGCTAGTGAATACTTCCTGTCAATTTGTTGTAAAAATGCCCTTAGCCTCTGGAAATTAGCCTTTTTAAAATAAACCATTTTTGTACAGCCCATATCATTTTTAAACCATTTTTTTTTCACTTAATCACAAATTATATGATATTATGGTCACTATTTCGCAAGTGCCCCCTAAATTAAATGTTTGAAAATAAATCAGTTATAAATTATGACAGGATCCAGACAAGCATCTCGGCACTTCTAATACTTGAGACATGAAAGTTTTGTTTATCAGGTTAAAAAACCTGTTTCCCTTAGCTGTAATCAAAGTCTGGATAATTAAAATCTCAGATGATTACAAATTACCTCGATGTGCAGCCTTATTAACCCCTTAACGACGAGTGACAGACGAGGTCCGTCACTCAGGGGAAACCAGACCAGGAGCACCGGCTCGGGCTGTCCCAGCACATGTGCCCGCTCTGACAGCATGTATACTCACGTTCCGCCTCCCTGCACTTCTGGGTTCAGTGTGAAGTGCAGGGAGATGGATCAGTGCTGATCCTGCCCCCTGTGTAAAAAATAACTAAAGTTTATTTAAAATCCCACCCCCCATTTACCATTTTAATAAAAAATTAACCCCTTCCCTGCCAATTGATCACTAACTACAGTGATCAATTGGCAGGGATTGCATTTTACTATGATCTGATTTTTTTTTTTAACCCCTGAGGGTTAATTTTTTTTTTAACCCTCAGGGGTTAAATTTATTTTATTAATTAATTTAAGTATTTTAAAATTATATATTTAGCTAGCTGGGGAGGGTGGAAGTTAGTGGGGAATTGGGGGATTTGGTGTTAGGCTAACTAGGGGTTAACGTTAAAAAAAAGTTTTAAAATAAGCTTTAAAAAGTGAAAAATTAAGTTAAAAAAAGTTTTAATAACATTTAAGTAAAAAAAAAAAAAAAAACACCCCCCTTTACCCAGTCCAAATAAAAATGAATCCCTTGCCTGCCAGTCGATCACTGTCTACAGTGATCAAAACACAGATCACAGTATTATACTGTGATCTAATTTTTTTTAACAAAATAGTGCCAAAGACATTCATTGGGGATGTCTTTTTATTCAGAAGACTTAGCTGAGCATAATTTGGGGGTTTTGAACTTAGTGGCACACCGACCGCACAGCCTAAACACATGGAACTGTTTCTGGGCAGGAGCCTTGTATGCCGTCGATCAAATGGGGCTTCCATGAAGTTCGAAAACCCCTGAACCGATCTGGATGATTTTTGGATATGTTGTTCACCCAGATCAGGGCTATCAGGAGATGTGACATTTGTGGGGGTCCAGTATGTTTTGGGGTGTTTTTCAAGTATTGTGAAAATTGTGTTCCCTCTGCCCAGAGATAATTAAGTTATTACTTTATCTGACCCAATTATCTCCAGGCAGAGAGGAGGGAATTAACTGTTTGTACTGGGAGTGTCACTGTTTGTCCCTGTATTGTTATTGGTTGTAATAAGTTGTGTCTCTGTTTTCCATCAGGTCCAGGGGGTGTTCCTCTGGTCTGGAGAATCGCATAAAAGCCAGCGTGGCACAATAAAATGTCATTCCTGTTACACCCTTCATCATGTTTTGGCTGTTGTTTGGGTACCTGATTACTGTTTTGGGAAATTCTGCTTGAACGCTGCATCTAAACTGGAGTAAGAGGCGAATGGAAACCCGAACCTATAATCACTCTTGCTCTTAGCCGTTCGGGTAAAAAACGACAACCCCCTAGCTACCACTTCAGGGTTCGTCACACCTTATACTTATATATATCCCACTATAAAATACTTTCCCTGCTATATTTTTATATAACAATAGTATTAATGTTATTGTATGTCCAAAAACTACATTACCGTTAATGCTTTGCATCAAGCAGAGAGGTTTTATCCTTATAAACTACATTCCCCAAAATGCTTTTAACCTAGCTAGGAGATTTTATTCCCTCTCCCCCTCTTCATTACACCAGGTTCAGTGTGCTGTTTTAGCTAAGAAAACACTAGTTTTGAGTATATTCCTACACCCTCAGCATCCCCACCATCCACTCCCTCTTCCCCAGTAATAAGAATCTATTTTAGAATGTTTCACTAAATCAGCCAGATAGTTCATTATTACAGTGGCCATCTTGGTATACCCATATCACAATTATGCACAATATCTTTCATTTTAAGTTTATTTTAGCTATATGTTTATATGAGCATATCATCCTGTACTTTTTATGCACATTGTATTTTATGATGTTTTTAAAGAAATATTACACTTTCACGTGATGTGGCAAATTTTGATAAGGGGGATGCTTGAGTTTAGTTATGCCTTGGGCAACACAAAACTAAAATGACTACACTGAGAGAAACATCATATCAATGACAAGTACGACTTCATATGGGCCAATGATACCTTAACCCCTTAAGGACACATGACAGAAATATTCCATCATGATTCCCTTTTATTCCAGAAGTTTTGTCCTTAAGGGGTTAAACTACTTAGGGATTAAATTAACTTCAGACCCCCAAAACTATTAGAAACTAATGTTTTAACAATACTGAAAGTGATTTAAAAAAGTAAATGTCATGTATAGGCAGAATTAACACAGTGAGAGCATATGTTCTACCAAAATGGATCTATATATTCCGGATGATTCCTTTTAACTTGCCAATACATTGGCTTAAAATGATGCAAACAGAATTTACCAAATGTATTTGTCAAAAGAATCAGACTATGAATATTATAAGAAAAATTAGAAAACGAGGGACGTGGAGTTCCAATTATTAGAGAATATCAGAATGCATGCATGCTTGTACATGTAATAAAATCACTAATTTTAATCTTAATGCAACATTGCACAAAATTGAAGCAGACGTGACCAAAGGTAAAAATCTAGGGTATTACTTATGGTCAATTTACCCAGACAACAAGAGAGAAAAACAAGTAGCGAACTACATGATAATTCAACAACTGTCCAAATTTTGGTATAATCTAAAATGCGAGATGGGAATACAAAATAAGGTCTTTAACTGTTTCCCAATACAGGCCTTGATAACCAATATACAAGATTTAGATATAAAACAATGGGAATTAAAAGGAACAGCGGCAATAACATATCTATTTATAGATAAAACATAAAAAACTTTCTCTAGACTACAATCAGAGTATAACCTTAGAAGCAAATATATATTTACATACCTCAGAATAAAAAAAAAATCCTAGACAAAAAGCTCCATCAGAGTAATAATATTCCAATCATTTTGTTAGTCAACCTCATGTCACAGAACACAGACAAATGGATGATTCCAAAAGCCAAAAATAATATTAGATCTCAAGATAAAAAAATAGAGCAAAACATTCATAGGAAATGGGAGAAAGACTTAAATATCACTCTTACAAAATCAGACCTAATAAATTCTAATAAAAACCGTAAGTTACTCTGTACACTGTTTGAACATCATAGAAAATCATTATAAGGTAATCAACAGATGGTATTTAATCCAAAGTAAGCTGGCAAAATGTACCCAACACAAGAATCATCATGTTGGAGATGTGGTTTGCCTAATGTACATAATTGTCATATTTGGTGGAGTTGTGCAATTAAACAGAAATTCTGGGAGGAAATAAATAACTAATCAAGGGCTTCATTAGTTGCACCATGTGTGCTTGAGCTTAAAATAGCTAGGGTTTGTTAAGTGTCACATTTAACAGCATGTTAGCCATATTTCTAAGTCAAAAGACTGATCCACAAAGTTAACAGAAGAGATCATTGTCCTTCACAAGCAAGGAGCAGGATACAAATAGATGGTAAAGACATCATTGGAGGCATAGTTCACAAGTTCAAAGTTGAAGGAACACTACCTGTACGGGGCAGAAAAAGGAAGCTACCAATGGCTGCAACCAGATTTCTGATAAGGCAGGTTGTGAAAACCCCTTTGAATGACTGCACAAGACCTGCAGGAAGACTTGGTGGCAATAGGCACTTAAGTTTCAGTGAGCACAGTAGGGTGTGTACTAAATGTAGAAGGCTTCCATGCCAGAACTCCAAGACATACACTACTACTGACCCAAAAGCACAAGAAAAGTCAACTCCAATATGCTCATATGCTCAAAAACATATAAATAAGCCACGTACGTTTTGGGATTATGTTCTGTGGAGTGATAAATCGAAATTGGAACTTTTCAGCCCAATGGATTAGCAGTAGAGGAAGAAGAATTAAGCATATACTGAAAAGAAAACTCTGCTTACAGTTAAGTGTGGTGATGGCTCGGTGATGCTCTATATTATGAAGGTTTAATATTATAATTACATTTATTCCCAAATATGCACTATATACATATATAAATCCAGTGTGCTCAAATTGTATAGTGATAATGATTTCAAAAGATATACACGATGTAGAATGAAGTAATAAAAATGAAAATAATAATGATATTAATAAAAATAAAATAAATATAAATAAAAGTCCTAGTGGGAGAAATTAAATCTCCCCTAGTTTCTTTTTTTAAATAGATCGAGTTTGTGGATGTAAGAATTTATCACATCCCAAATCTATATATAAAAAATTAATCTGCCCGATGAATTGTGGTCTATTATTGATTTTGAATTATTTTTCCAAAATAATAGACCCGTTGGGCATATAATTGACCACTGTCATCGTGCATACTCCCCGTTTATGAATGAATGAATGGAGTGAAATTAACCCTTTGAGGACCAAACTTCTGGAATAAAAGGGAATCATGACATGTCACACATGTCATGTGTCCTTAAGGGGTTAAACTCTTCGTTCAATCCTTTGGGGTATAGTGTTTGAAATTGGTAAATCCAACGGGATTCTGCCTTCAATAAAGAAATGTTGATGTCACCTTTACAATGTTTGAGAAAGATGTTTGGGATTACCTTGAATTTGAGAACATTAGGTTTAGAGGCATGGTTTACTCGTACATGTTTTGCAATTTGAGTCTCAAAAAGTGAATTAGTTATATAGTTAATATGTTGTAAAACCCGTCGGCGTAGTTGCTGGAATGTTTTGCCATTGTATTGCAACCCACATTCACAGGTTATGATGAAGATGACATTTGTGGAGCTACAGTTGATAAAGGCATTAATAACTATCTCTTTAGATGTTCTTTTATTAACCCCTTAAGGACACATGACATGTGTGACATGTCATGATTCCCTTTTATTCCAGAAGTTTGGTCCTTAAGGGGTTAAAGACTGTTTTTGTAGGTACAATGAAATTGCAAGCTTTGCAATGGCCGCATTTAAAGAGGCCTTTGGTTGTTTTAAGCCAAGTAGATGTAGTTTGTATGGGTTTCAAGTGACTATGTGTTAAACAGTCCCCAAGATTGCTTGCTCGTCTAAAAGTCATTGAGGGTTTTTTGGCAATAGTGTTGCTAAGACATGTTTCATACTGCAACACTGGCCAGTTTCTGTTGAGTATTTGCTGTGTTCCAATGTTTGTCATATGTACCTATGAACCTGGTTACGCCTGGGGATGTGGAAGGTTCTATAGGTGGTCTGTGCAGGCTCTCTGATCTATCCACAGTTTTAGTTCTCTGATAGGCCTTTTTCAGAATCCTATTCGGATAGCCTAGGGATTTGAATCTGATCCTAAGTTCCCTAGCTTCCTTCTCATAGTCATCCTGGTTAGAGCAATTTCTTTTTGCTCTTAAATATAGGTGATGTGGGTGGAAACTCTGCCAGTGAAGCAAACTGTTTGTTGCCGTAGGTTTCCTAAATAGAGATGTAGTGATCTCCCCATTTTCAAGTATATTTATATTTAGATCCAGGAAGACCAATTATCTCTCGTCAATGACATGAGTAAGTTGGAGATTGATTTCATTTTGATTAAGTTTGTCCACCATTTCCTCAAACTGTGGGCCAAAAGTTTAAGACATCATCTATATACCGATACCATTTGTATATAGATGAAGTAAAATGAATGTTAGAATTAGTAAATACAATGGTTTCCTCCCACCATCCCAAAAACAAGTTAGCATAACTAGGTGCACAAGATGATCCCATGGCTGTGCCTCTTAACTGCAAGTAATATTTCCCATTGAAAGTTAAGTAATTGTGCATTAGCACAAATCGGTGCAAAGTCAAAATGAAACCTTGTTCATGTTCATTAAAGTTTTTTTAAGAAGTAAGCAACCCCAGCTAGCCCTTTGTCATATGGAATGTTGTTATAAAGGGCCACTACGTCTAGCCTTGCTAGGGAAGAATATGGGGGTACTAGGGTTTTCCAGGGTTACAAGTGTCTGTTTGGTATCCCGTATGTGGGAGCTAAGACCCTGTACCAGAGGTTTTAGTAGTTTGTCAAGGAATCTACTTGCTCTCTCAGTCAGACTGTGATTGCCAGAGAGGATTGGTCTCCCCGGGAGTTTACATGCATCTTTGTGCACCTTGGGGAGACAGTAAAAAGTAGCTACAGTTATGTTAGACTGAGAGATAATGTACCTGTATTCGTTTTGGGTGATCATTTTCGCTGTAACGGCTGATTGTGCAAGTAATTGCAATTCTTTGAAGTACGCAGTAGTTGGGTCTTCTTTTAGTAATTGATACACAGTTTTGTCAGATAGATGTATCATACACATGTCGACATATTGTTCTCTTTGCATGATAACAATATTTCCCCCTTTGTCTGAGGATTTTATTATGAAATCAGTTTGTTGTTGTAACTCTTGTAGAGCTAATTTCTCCTTATAATTCAAATTTGATGTTTGGGATTGTCGATTAATGTAACTTTCTAGTTCGTTGGTACGTACTTGAACAAACAGGTCAATACAGGGAAACTCTTTTAAGTTGGGAGTGAACCAGGAAAGTGGTTTGAAATCTGTAAGGGATTCGTTAGGTTCCTGTTCAGAAGATTTTGACGCCACGGCGGCAAAGAGTGATGGGAGTTGGGGGGACATATTTTTGGGACCATTGATACTACTCACTTTAGTGTCCTCATATACATACCCCTTACATCTAGAGTTGAGCGAACCCGTTCTGTAAAGTTCGGGTTCGTACCAAACATTACGGTTTTTGGACCCCGGACCCGAACATGGACATATCACTGTATGTTCGGGTTGGAGTTCGGTGTTCGGCGATTTAATGGCGTGTTTTCAAAGGCAGCAGGGCAGCCAATCAACAACGGTTTTACTTGTGTGCCCTTAGAAGCCATCACAGCCTTGCCTGCTAATGGCATGGCTGTGATTGGCCAGTGCAGCATGTGACCCAGCCTCTATATATAAGCTGGAGTCACGTAGCGCTGCACGCACATGAGTTCTTATTAGTGTAGGGAGAGGATGCTGCAGCTGTGAGGGACAGCTTAGGAAAGAATTCTGCAAACTAGTACATTAGTGGGGTGCACTTCATATCTGAGAGTCAAATAGAAGCTTCAAATACCGCGGTTATATCAGTTTAAAAAGTAATTTTTTTTTGGTGCTAAATAGTACATTAGTGGGATAGTACATTAGTGGGGTGCACTTCATATCTAAGAGTCAAAAAGACTCATCAATTAGAGTGTCAAATTTCAGTTTTAAAACCTAAATTTTTTTGGGTGCTAAAAGGTACATTAGTGAGGTGCATTTCATATCTGAGAGTCAAATAGAAGCGTCAAATACTGCTCTCACATTGCAGTTTTAAAATGTAAAACATTTTCGGTGCTAAACTGCTAAATAGTATTTTAGTGGGGTGCACTTCATATCCGAGAGTCAAATAGAAGCGACAAATACTGCTCTCACATTGCAGTTTTAAAACTTAAAAATTAAGTTTAATTAAGCTATTAGAGGCCGAGATTAGCTGCCTTCTGCGGCCACGCGCGTGGCTCAGCCTTCTGCCACGAGGCCTGCAACTGCCGCTGCTATTACCACACGGCCTGGTACTCCCAGGCCGGGGATGTGGCCTACTACCGCTGTGCGGAGTGCTGCTTCCACGGCCACTTCCACGGCGTACAACTGCCGTGCGGCCTACTCATGGTTCTCCCTCCACACCATCCGCCCAGGCCGCCAGCGCTGGATTGCGGGCCGGGGGCGGTGGATACTGCTATCCGGAGGGGTGGGCGGCCGCCTGGCAATGGTCCATTTCCCCCCGTGGCCAGCGGGGAGGTGGGGCGGTAAGTAGGCCCTCGCGGGGTACCTTGGTGATTGGGGATCCGGGGGGGCCCCTTGCCTGTTGGGAGCCTCCTCTGCCAGTGAGGAAGGCTCCCAGGGCTCTGTCTCCCCTGTCCCCCCTCTTTCCCCTGCTAGTTCCATCCGTTCTTCCAGGGGGCCCAGCTTACCCTTAGCTGGGCCACTTGGTCCCCCCTCCTCTTGCCCGGTTTCCTCTTCTCCCCTCCCCCCCTCTGGTGGGCCTGCCCCCCCCTCTCCCCCCCTTTTTCCCCCCTCCTGTTTTAACTCCCCCCCTCCTGGTCTCTATCCCTCCCTGTTTGCCTCCCATCTGTTCTCCCCCACCCCTCTGCCTTGCCTGGACCCCCTCCCCCACCTTGGCCATCTCCTCTGGGGTGGGGGCTCCAATTTTGTTTCTGCCAGAAGTAGCCACTCATTACCCGGGTGGTTGAGCCCCTGAGCCTTGAGTGGCCGTCTGGTCTTAAGCGGAGATGAGAGACTGGAACAGAAAGATGGTAATCGTAGTAAGGTAAGCCAAAGTCAAACGGTCCGAATTCAGCAACAGGTAGAAGAAACAGGAACAAGCTTGATTATAGAGTACAGGAACCACAATAATCTAGAAAAGGTACAGAGACAGGAAGTGTGCTTATATAGGCCAAGTTATCAAACCCATCTCTCTATTGAACACAGACACTAAGTTCCTAGCAAAAATCTACGCCAACAGCCTCTCAAACGTGATCCCTACCATAATACACATGGAACATGTGGAGTTTGTAGCTGGCAGATGGGACAAGGAAATATTTAAGTTTGCTCTATGGCACACACAGAGTGGTAAGGCCCATTGACTTCATCTCTCTAGATGCTTTTGACAGATTGCACTGGAGCTTCCTCACAGCCGTCCTACACAAATTTAACTTTCCACCACAATTCCTGTCAATGGTGCCAGTTCTCTACTCTAAGCCATCAGCCCGAGTAGCAAATAGAGGATTCCTGTCCTCAGAGTTGGACATCACCAATGGCATGCACCAGGGGTGCCCCCAATCCCTCTTACTCTACATGCTAGCTCTGAAACCGGTAGCGTATCACATACAGAATGAATGGAGGATAAGTGGAATTCCTGTGGGTGACAAAGAATACAAAATCACAATGTTTGCAGACGACATTATGAAGTCCCTCAATAACCAAGACTTATCCTTGCCGCACTTTCACGATATCCTCAAACAGTATAGTAACTGTTCTTACTATAAATTAAACGTCACAAAGACTCAGGCAATGAATATGCACGTGCCCCTGATGGGCTCACAAAAACTGCAACACACTTACTGTTATAACAGGACTCGGGTATAGCACTAACCTCTAACTCACAGGGCCTGATCCATGTCAACTACACTAAACTATATAAAGTAAGGGCAAATATGTTTGCTGGACAGGACGCATAGCGACAGTAAAAATGCTAATCCTCCCCAAGCTCCAATACCTGCTATGCACACTCCCATTAAGACTCCCGGCCACACACATAGGGGGACAAGACATAGCAGCGCTGGCATGGACGCCGCCACATCTAAGGCAGAAATACCAATACATCCAACAACATCCCTAACCTTATGCATGTTGGATGCACATCAAACCACAAAAAAAAAGCTAATTAAAAAAATTTCCCCCGTGATGCCAATAAAAGCATTCACAGCCCTCATACCAGAATTTAACCCTGCTGTATGGATCACACAAATCTATCTCCTCCACCACTTAACCCACGACCAGGGTCTCCACACCTTTGAACACCTACAGCCTACGTACCACTTGCCCAATACAGCAACATTTTCCTACCTGCAAATTAAATCCTGGCTCAAGAAAAACTACAATAAAGAAACGTAAATGGGCAACAGCTGTCGGATTTGTAAAACTTATGCATACAACAGACAGTCCCCCCAAAAAATCCTATCCCAAATTTATAAAAGCAAAAGCCTACAACAAGGTACCTTCTGACCAACATTTATTACAGCCTGGGAAAAAGACTTTCAAAAAACACTCGATGACACACAGTGGTCCAGGATCTTTCTAGCAAACAAAAGATTCACACTTTGTACATTCCCACATAGAACTGCCAAGGAAAATTTATCATCGCTGGTACATGGTGCCCTCCCGACTGAAACATATAAATCCTGATTCCTCAGATGTCTGCTAGAGATGTCTGGCACAACTCGGCACCATGTACCACATCTGGTGAAAATGTCCCCGGATAACACTATTCTGGGACAAAGTTAACAAGCTTATCACAAATTCCATACAACTACCAATTGACCCAGAGATTTATCCATTACAACTCCTCCTTGCAGGCATTCCACAGATCAAACAATACTTGATATACCATATTATTATAGCAGCATTAGCCGCTATCAGTAGAACCAGGCTGCAAAGCCCCCCCCCCCCCACAAATTGAGGCATGTATCCAAAATGTACATACATCAAAAAATACGAAATAATGACGTATCAAGCGAGACCGCAAAGAAATTCTAGAAAGAGTCCTGGGACATCTGGGAAACACATATGAGCCCCACTCCCTAACCCTAAGGTTCGACAAGAAACATTACGCCTATTATACCACTGTCCAGATCCGATAGCTCTGCCTGTGAAAATGCAAATGTAACTATGCCTATGAAACCGCAACTGTAAATATAGATACCTCTGCAATTTTAGATATAAATATACAAAGCACAAAATGCCTAAAGCCCTGGACCCTACATGTGAACCTAGATGAGGATCTGATAGTTGGCCAAACACATGCTAGAGTGGTTCCATGAGCCACTGCTTCTACTCAGCTACCTACTCTGCTTATGCTTAAGCAGCTATGTACATCCCACTCATGAACCCCATGAGATTAACCAGTGCCGGAAACCCGATATCCACCCACTTGACTATCTACTAGTGGATGGCAACTACAATCGTATGCACCTGAGGTTTTATGAACATAGCACTTTGGATCATCACAACCCACATCCCCCCCCCCGCCCGCCACCCACCTTTTCCCCCCTTCTTGGTTCAACTCCCCCCAGTTAACCCCCCCCATAGCTAAGGTTTATGATTTCTGTTCACTACCGATGAAACAGATGCATAGTGCAAATGTACAATTGATTGTGTAGACTGCATCACAGAGAAGCAAGCATTATACAATGATTGTTACATTACCACTGCTTTTAACAACCCTCTTTTTGTAAGCAGTGTCCTAATTATGGTGTATAAAACCTGTTATACAACTTACATGTACTGTGCATTTGAAAAAAGTGCAAATTTTAAAAAAAAATTATATCCTTGAGTATCCTCCTTTGAATCTTTCTCTTGAAGGATCTTCTTCTATAATTCTGGTCTAAGAGTGTTGAGATAATTAGTAGCACAGACTCCTTCTTTGTAGGAGTCAAGACATTTGACTCTGAAAATATTTGATATTGGAAAATCTGCAAATTCCAGTTTGTAAGATCCAGGAGTCTGTAATATTTTTGGTCCAGGTAGAGTAAAATAATTGAAGTCTTCCTACAATGACCCCTTCTTGAACCTGCACACCTACACACATTTTTAAACAATGTGCATTGTCCTCTTCCTCTTGAGGCTCAAGCTGCAGAGTAGGATGTGGATTGATAATTTCTCAAGGTGGAATATGTATTATACTCCCTCCCTGGTCTATATGCTCTTCTTTTGCAAAATGACCAGTCTTTATAACGTCTCTCTTTTGATGAAGAATAAATAGGACGTTTTTTCTCACTTTCTTGCTATCAGATGCTTTTTGTATAGCCTCATCTAAGACCTTCCCAAATAGCAATTCTTCTTGAAAAGGAAGAGAACACAAAGATGACTTGGATGCATAATCTGCTCCTCAGGCATGGAGACAGGGAGCCCTTTTAAAAGCCACAGATAAAGCCATGCTTCTTGCTAACATTCTCGTAATATCCAGGGAGGCTTCTGAAAAGAAATCGCCAGCGATTCTGAAGTCTTCAAGATTTTCTATGAGAATTTCCCTTATTACTCCACTGGAAACGTCATCTTCCATATTATCTATTCAAACCTACAGGGATCTAGACAAAGTGGTTAATGCAATTGAACGATGGAGCGCTGATCCTAGGGCTAAATATGCCTTATTACGATCCACATACATTCTTTACTCTATTGGTTTCATGAAGATATGCGAGCGAGTCTATGGGGAGTGGGGAGTATTACTGCTGCATCTATTTTAGGTATGGAGTTTTGGCATTTGGAACTAGAAGCCTTATTTTTTTTAAGGTAATCTTCTTTTCGTGTTTTCTACATTCTTCCAGTATTATATTCTTGATAAAATTATGGACTGGAAATGAAGCCATTAATGGCAAGTCTTCAAAATATCTGTCATATTCCAGACATTCAGACTTTTCCTCCTGAATTTTTAAGGTGTCTCGAATATGAAGAATAAGCCTGTCAACCATTCTGGAGTCTATGTTCCTGTGATATATTTCCTCCTCATCTTCTTCAGAGCATGCTGCTTCATATTCTGAGTTTGAGCTTGATTCTGAAGAAATTGTCTACATTTTAGAGCGTTTAGACTGACCCATGCTTTTAGCTGTGGCTTTAAAGCCTTCCGCAATAGCTTTGGAAATCCAGGCCTTTATATCCTCTTGAGGAGATGTTCTTTTAGTATTTTCTTCAGCAACCTCAGTTAGGCATATTAATACATAGGTCCATGCCTTCTAGTGCTATCAGGTTACAGCCCACATACCAATTGCTTTTCTCCTTGTATTTTCTGGAAGATCTGTCCCGACTTCTGCTTGGGCTGCATGGTGAATAAAAGGCCATCCAAGTTTGGGCCCAGTTTGCTCTATTTTAATCCCCAATATAATTATAGTACATTGGCTCACCTTGGGTTTTTAGATAATGAGTGTCTGGAGGCAAAAGGAGATGCCATACTATACCAATTAGATACTAACCTGGAAATACTGAAATCTATTCTCAGGCAGCCACAGAATTATTGCTTCAGTTCTACAGAAGAAAGAACCAAATGAAATGAATAGGCATGAATAGATACGAAAAGGTACAAATAGATACAAACGTACTGATAGCTAGATAAATTACTAGTCTGAAGAAAGAAAACCCCCCCAAAAATTAAAACAAATGCATGTGCATTCATGCGTACAGGACGCCAACTCATTTGTGCCAATTTACACAAACTGCTATATAAAATACCACAAAAGGAGCCAGTGAACAACTTGAGGATCAAATTGAAAGGAGCCCATAAACCTCAAAGAACCATCTTTGAGGTAAGAAACCTTACGCATTTGGTAGAAGAGAGACAAAATTGCACAAAAATGCTAATCTGTGTGTAGCGGAGCTGCAATATTAAATCTCAATATCTTCGCTGGTAAAATAAAGTAATCCAAGAAAAGCGCTGAAATGAAGGCAATATCCCAAATCCCCCAGTTACCGGACGAAACACAGTGCTGGGAGTCAACTGAGGTTTTTATTCACATGCTCCAGTATTTATGTGGTCCCCCATGCAAAGGGTTTCCTAATCATTTTACAGGGGTTATACAGTAGGGGACTACATGGGGAACTGAACACGCAGGACATTTTTCCCACCATGCACTGCTGTACAAGAGGGATACTCCCAGCAGAACCGGGCTTTTCAATCAAAAATATGTAACTGGCACATTATTTGTGCTATTGGACTGAATGACATATGGGTAGAGCGCATACTTCGGTAGATTACTGCTCAGATCCCAGCACAATTAGCCGAACGCCACACAAAATACATTTTAATATGAATTCTCAATAAAAGACACGAATACATAGTTTGAACGAAAGTACCGAAAGACTGGTGTTCCTGAATGGTCTGGAAGTCCAGTGGTGTTCATGCCGTTGAGTAGCCGATTTTAGTTCCAGGCACTCAACGACCAAACACTGCTGGGCTAAAAGTGAATCCAAGATGGCCGTCGCTGCGTGGTCAGTATCCGAAAGGGCAGCCACCCCGCAAATCAATTAACTGGGGAACGCTACAATGTTGCAATCTGTTAATGGGAGCCACACGACCTCCTGTGTGGGGTCTCCCATTTGGTACTTTGTTTGTTTCACGAACAGTGTTGAAAGTCACTATTTGTGAAACTACCATATGAATGCTAGTGGCTTTGCCGCTAGCATACAAATGCCCTCTATCACCTTTACAAGCGAACACATAAAACAACATAGGTTAAACAGCCTTTCTAGGACAACCATTAGATATATAAAGGAATAGTATGAAGTGGCTAGGCTTGCCACAATGCTCCCCCAGAACCAAGCTGGCATACACAGTCTGATAACCCGTCGGCGTTGCCATTTTGCTTCCCAGGGCGGTAATGAATGGTAAAGTCAAATGGCTGCAGCGCCAAGCTCCAGCGCAGCAGCCTGGCATTGTCCCCAGCCACACCAATGGGTTGTGATCTGTGAGTAAGGAGAAAGGTTGTCCATACAAATAAGGCTGTAACTTTTTGAGGGCCCATACCACGGCCAGGCATTCTTTCTCAATGGCGGCGTAGCTTACTTCTCGTGGTAATAACTTTCTGCTTAAGTAAGCTACGGGATGTTCTCCGCCATCTGCTCCAACTTGGCTCAGCACTGCTCCCAATCCAAACATTGAAGCGGCTGTGTGAACAAGAAATCGTTTATTTGGATCAGGAGCATCAAGTACAGGTGCATTGGTCAAAGCAGTTTTGAGTTGTTGAAATGCCTGATCACACTCTGGGGCACAGATGACCTGTCGAGGAAGATTTTTGTGGGTCAAGTCAGTAAGGGGTTTGGCCAGGGCACTGTAATTGGGTATAAACTTCCGGTAGTACCCTGCGGTATACAGGAAGTCTAACACTTGGGTTTTTGTCTGGGGGTAAGCCACTTAGCTACAGCCTCTATTTTGGCGGGTTCCGGTTTCTGTTGCCCACTCCCTACCCTGTGACCAAGATACTGTACCTCCGCCATCCCTATGTGACACTTGCTGGGTTTTAGCATCAACCCTGCCTCTCCAATACGGTCAATTACAGCTCCAATATGTCTCAGATGGTCTGACCACGTCTGGCTATATATGGCGATATCATCCAGGTATGCACATGTATACTCCTGGAACCCATCCAGTATCCGATCTACCATCCTTTGAAAAGTCGCCGGAGCGTTTTTCATCCCAAATGGCATGACTCAAAACTGGTACAAGCCAAATTGGGTGACAAACGCCAACTTGGGAATGGCATCTTCGGCTAAAGGAATCTGCCAGTACCCCTTGCACATGTCAATCGTAGTGAGGTACTGGCCTCATGCCATCTTATCTAGCAGCTCGTCTATCCGGGGCATCGGGTAGGCGTCAGACACTATTTTGTCGTTTAGCCTCCGGTAGTCAACACAGAACCGTGTCGTGACATCCTTTTTGGGTACTAGCACTACTGGCGATGCCCAGGGGCTATCGAAATTAAAAAAAAATCTATCTTTTTTTTGCACACTACTCTTAGGTTTGACACCTGACTGGTATTTTACTGGCATAGTTGGTATTTGAGGCTGCCTGGCCAATGCCAGTATTGCAGTAATACCGGCAATACAAATGTAGGTATTTTTCGCAGTATAAACGGAAATTACTCTGCAATACCAGCACCGGTCAGTAGGGCTCACTGTGTGTGGAGAGAGGCAGGGATAGGAAGTAACAGCATATCCCTCCCTGCCTCTCTCTACTACTCATTGAACCGTGGGGGAGCAGCTACACAGCACAGAGAGTCCAGACAGCAGCTCTACAGCTCAGGTAAGTGAAGGATGGGGGGAAAGGGATACCTGGGAACCCTGAGATACTTGGGTACACTGGAAAACACAGGGACACTCAGACACTAGTGGACACTGTGAGAAATGGGGACACTGAGACACATGGGGACACTGTGAGACATAGGGACATTGGGAGACACTGAGACATTGGGACACGGAGACACTAGGAACACAGTGTCCCCATGTTTCCTAGTATCCCCAAGTCTCCCAGTGTCCCCTAGTCTCCCAGTGTCTGTGTCCCCATGTCTTAGTGTCTCAGTGTCCCCATGGCTCACAGTTTGCCCTAGTCTCCCAGTGTCTGTGTCCCCATGTCTCCCAGTGTCCCTAGTGACTCAGTGTCCCCGGGTCTCTCAGTGACATGGGGACACAGTGAGACACAGGGACACTGGAAGAAATGGGAACACTGAGACACTGGGAGACTAGGGGACTGGGCGACATGGGGACACTGACTATGTGATACATAGGGACACTGAGAGAGGGTGAATTGCGAGACTGAGACACTGGGAGATAGGGAGACACTGGGAGCAATCCATCTATACAGCAGAATCAAACTGAGTAGTTTGTTGGTGATTTTACAGAATTTTCTCTTATGTCACTCCTTGTGATTTATATCATGTGATGTCACACATAACTAATTAATTATACAAATGTATAAGGCTGGTATTTTTTCCAAGAAAGGTGGCAACCCTAACATCTCTTCACATACTCTTGCTTAAAGGAATACAATCATGTATTTCTTATTTCCTTATTATGTTAAAACCACCATGTATCCCCCCTGGCCCCCTCATGCCTCCCTAAATATAGTAAACTCTTACTTGTATTCAAGTCTGCAGATGCTGGCTCTGTCCCTGTCTGCCTCTGAACTGACTCTGTCTGCTGACATCATCAGAAGTGGTGGTCTGAGCAAATTACAATACTTCCCAATAGGATTTGGCTGAGACTGCCAACTAGGCAGATCAGGGGCAGAGCCAGCACAAGTCAAACATAGCCCTGGCCAATCAGAATCTCCTCAGGAAGATACATTGATTCAATGCATCTCTATGAGGAAAGTTCAGTGTCTGCATGCAGAGGGTGAAGACACTGAATGGCAGTGCTGCACACTAGGCAGTACTGCCCCAGGAGGCACATCTAGCAGCCATCTAAGGAGTGGCCATCAGAGTTATTTTCTCTGAAAAGACAGTGTTTACTGCAAAAAGCCTGGAGGGAATGATTCTACTTACCAGAACAAATACAATAAGCTGTAGTTGTTCTGGTGACTATAGTGTCCCTTTAAGTTTGGAAGCTTAAGAGGGATGCATGGGAACAAAACCTGTGTGGACTGGCTGACAATAAAATTAGTTTAGGTAATGCAGACTTTGGTCTCTCTAACACTGTGGCATGTCCCCTTTTTTCTACACTCACTACATACACCTTTTCTCTGTCCCAGACTATATACCAGGAACTTCTGCCTGCTAGTAAGATGAAAGCATGTGAGTGCTAGGGGACAGTCCTGGAGTAGGCGCGTCATTTGATGCATTTAAGTCAAGCTTAGGGTGCTGCCTCCATAGTATGCCCTTAGTTGGACAGCCTGCATGATTGGCAAGCAGCCTGACATGCATTCATGCCAGGCTGGCCTTCCAATTCTTTGGACAAACATGCCCCCTTTTTGGGCATGTTCACCCCTTTTGACAGGTCTGGTCACGTGATTCAGTGGCACACTCTTTTACCCTGAACATTGACTTCCTGCTTCACTGGACACTGCTGTTAGGGGATATGGATTTACTTGAAAGATGAAAGCATAAATTAGAGAGAGATTAGCATAGAGTATGTGTTTTTGTATAGCTGCATCCTTTGAGTTTCCCTCCAACACCATCTCCATCAGATACATGATGCTTGGAAGGTATGATTGTTTTAGTGTTTTTGGTTGCTAAGATTCTGTAACTAGGCCACATCATAATTGCCAGCCCCAGGCCCACTGGACTCTTAATCTGGCCCTTGGTATAATAACCCCTTTTCCCAGGCACCTGCCTGATCAGAGGTCACCCTATCTCTATATACCTTTAATGTAGGGTCTACCTTAACCTCTGCTCCAAATTCAGTCGGGGTATCCCAGGGAACACGAGTCATAGGGGTTACATTGTCTCTTGATAGGTGTTGGATCAGCGCTGAGTGATCTAATAGGACTGTGAACAAATCGAAAGCTGCAACCTATGGGTATGAGGTTCCCTCTAATAACCTCAAAGGAAAAATGGCAAAAACACAATAATAGGTTGCGCTAAATACAAATGGATGTGAAATAACAATGTGAAATAAATAAATAAAAATATAAAATATAACAAGATCCGAAAGACAAAATGAATAGGAATAAAATTGTTAATATAAATATCACTTGCATACACTCTTACAGTAAGGAACGGAACAGTTATAATGAATAGTCCCAATACTTAATAGTCTGCTTGTATATTCCAATAAATAAGTGGAAGGCTTGGTATGTAGGAATTTCCAATGAAGAGAATGAATCTTCTAATTCATGGGGTGTCTTGACTCCGTGGTATACATGGAAAGACAAAACAAAGAAACTCCAATAGTGCAAACTGAGGACCAATAAGAGCAGGATGAATATAGGGGAGGTATATTACTCACCTATTATTGAGCATAAACTAGCTCAAGTATAATAAGCATTCAGTGGCGTCTGCCCCCCACTGGCGGGATAAGGTGAAGGTAATTCCTCGGTATAAAAAAAGGGGAAGAAAAACAACCAAATATAGTGCTCACTGTAGATATGATAAAAATGAGTATAAACAGTAGAAATGCAGGTACTCACATTTGGATGAGCAGGATATACTGCTCAATCTATTCGTTTGGGTGGTATAGTCCCCACCTAGGATTCTTTAGCAGGTATCAGCTTCACAGTAGTATATGACCAGGTAAAATAAATAAATAAATAAATAAAGGATATATGGCAAAATAATTCTAGGTAACACCAATATTCCTTTAATAAGATAATAAATATATAAAAACAGCCAAGCTGTTTTTATATATTTATTATCTTATTAAAGGAATATTGGTGTTACCTAGAATTATTTTGCCATATATCCTTTATTTATTTATTATTTTATTTTACCTGGTCATATACTACTGTGAAGCTGATACCTGCTAAAGAATCCTAGGTGGGGACTATACCACCCAAACGAATAGATTGAGCAGTATATCCTGCTCATCCAAATGTGAGTACCTGCATTTCTACTGTTTATACTCATTTTTATCATATCTACAGTGAGCACTATATTTGGTTGTTTTTCTTCCCCTTTTTTTATACCGAGGAATTACCTTCACCTTATCCCGCCAGTGGGGGGCAGACACCACTGAATGCTTATTATACTTGAGCTAGTTTATGCTCAATAATAGGTGAGTAATATACCTCCCCTATATTCATCCTGCTCTTATTGGTCCTCAGTTTGCACTATTGGAGTTTCTTTGTTTTGTCTTTCCATGTATACCACGGAGTCAAGACACCCCATGAATTAGAAGATTCATTCTCTTCATTGGAAATTCCTACATACCAAGCCTTCCACTTATTTATTGGAATATACAAGCAGACTATTAAGTATTGGGACTATTCATTATAACTGTTCCGTTCCTTACTGTAAGAGTGTATGCAAGTGATATTTATATTAACAATTTTATTCCTATTCATTTTGTCTTTCGGATCTTGTTATATTTTATATTTTTATTTATTTATTTCACATTGTTATTTCACATCCATTTGTATTTAGCGCGACCTATTATTGTGTTACATTGTCTCTTACCTGAGCCTCAGAGTGTGTGGATGAAGCCGTGGCATGAGCCTGTTGCTTTGTGGTTACCGGATGTGCCTCTTGGAGTGGGGCTTGAGGTACAAAAGCCGAAGTCATTCTGCCTAGGTCATTCCCCAATACGACATCTGCCGGGAGTTTTTGCATCAGGCCCACCTCCACCATACCTTCCCCCACACCCCAATACAAGTGTACTTTGGCTGTTGGCAATCGGTACATCGCTCCCCCTGCTACTCGGACTGCCACGGATCCCCTTGTGTGCGCCGAGCCTGGAATCAGATGAGGTGCTACTAGGGTCAGAGTGGTCCCTGAGTCTCTGAGCCCTTGTACTTCTCTCCCCTCCAGGGTTAACATCTGGTGATGAGGGTGCTGATTGTCTGTGGCTTGTACAGGCACCACATCATGAAGTACTCCCAGGGGCTCTTCCGTGTGAATAAACATTAGCTCCTAGGATACTGGCTCTGCCTGGTAGTGGTGAGCGGCTGCTCGTGGTGCTGGGTTTGGTCTTACTTGGCTCCATGCTTGATGACTCCGGTTCTGCGTACACTCTCTCACCATGTGGCCCCATTGCTTGCAGGTATGGCACTGAATGTTGGACCTGCCATTGTATTGGGACGGTGAGGTTTGCCCCCCAGTTGCTGGCCGGAATGGGGATGCGGTGGTAGTAGGGGTGCGGTGGTAGTAGCTGTAAGTGGCTGGGTGGTGGGTCGAGGATACCCTCGGTTGAGGTTGCCATGATGCCTCCTAGCGTCATAGTGCTGGTCCGCCAGCCGTGCAGCTTCTGTTAGGGTGAGGGGTTTTCTATCTCTCACCCATTCTTGTGCCTCTGGTGTCAGACCATTGAAAAACTGCTCTAACAATAGCAGCTGGCGTAACTCATCCATGGTGGTTGCTTGGCTAGCTTGTATCCATCCCTGGGAGGCTTGATCAAGCTTGTGTGCCCACTCTGCATGTGAATCCTTATCTGGTTTGCACAATCCTCTAAACTTGCGCCGTTATGACTCTGGGGTAATGGCATAGCTCTCCAATATGGCTTGTTTTACCTTGGCATCATTTTTGCTGTCCTCTCTGGGCACGGCCCGGTATGCTTCTGCTGCCCGACCGGATAATTTGCCTGCCAGTAAGGGTACCCACACTGCCTGCTTCAGATCATGCAGGTCACACAGTCTTTCAAAATCTTGTAGGTACCCATCAATCTCATCTTTGGCTTTACCTGGCTAGTGATTGAAGCATGCAGTAGATTCTGCTCTGGAGGGTAAATCCTGTGGTCTGTGTGCCATCACATACTCCTGCACATCTGCCATCAGTACCGTCAGCATTTCCAAAGGTAATGGATGGGGTAAGAATTCCAGCCTGGTCCTCATCTCTTTCTGGAATGGGGTCTCTCCCATGTCTGGTGGAGGTGTAGCGCTGCGAGCTCTGTCTCCCTCCATCAGTTCGGCAATAAGTATAGCTTTCAACTTATTACTGGCTATCTTTCCCCTGGCTTCCAATAGTTCTTTCAATGTTTGCCGTTTCAATGCAGTATAATCTGTCTCCATTCACCTCTGTGTTCGGTTCTTTGTTGCATACGAATTGCCATTCACTTTCCCGTTCGGCAGTTTCAATCGCACGAACACTGCTTTTCGGTTGTAAGGTTGGATACCGTCGCTTGCCACCAATTGTAGCGGAGCTGCAATATTAAATCCCAATATCTCTGCTGGTAAAAGAAAGTAATCCAAGAAAAGCGCTGAAATGAAGGCAATATCCCAAATCCCCCAGTAACCAGACGAAACACAGTGCTGGGAGTCAACTGAGGTTTTTATTCACATGCTTCAGTATTTATGTGGTTCCCCATGCAAGGGGTTTCCTTAATCATTTTACAGGGGTTATACAGTAGGGGACTATATGGGGAACTGAACATGCAGGACATTTTTCTCACCATGCACTGCTGTACGAGAGGGATACTCCCACAGAATATCCTGTTAAGTGGATTATCCCTCCGTACAGCAGAACTGGGCTTTTCACTCAAAAATATGTAACTGGCACATTATTCGTGTTATTGGACTGAATGACATATGGGTAGATAGCTGGGATCTGAGCGCATTCTTTGGTAGATTACCGCTCAGATCCTAGCACAATTAGCCGAACACCACACAAAATACATTTTAATATGAATTCTCAATAAAAGACACGAATACATAGTTTGAGCGAAAGTACCGAAAGACCGGTGTTCCTGAACGGTCTGGAAGTACAGCGGTGTTCGTGCCATCGAGTAGTTCCAGGCACTTGACGACCAAAAGTGAATCCAAGATGGCCGCCGCTGCGTGGTCGTTATCCGAACGGCGGCCACCCCACAAATCAATTAACTGGGGAACGCTACATTTGGTACTTTGTTCGTTTCATGAACAGTGTTGAAAGTAACTGTTCGTGAAACTACCATATGAATGCTAGCGGCTTTCGCGCCGCTAGCATACGAATGCCCGCTGCTTTCGCGTCGCTAGCATACGAATGCCCTCTATCACCTTTATAAGCGAACACATAAAACAACATAGGTTAAACAGCCTTTCTAGGGCAACCATTAGATATATAAAGGAATAGTATGAAGTGGCTAGGTTTGCCACACTGTGAAATAGCAATATTCCTTGAAATTAAGCAGACACTCTGTGTAGGGAGATAGATAGGGACTTACAATATATATGCCATTAAACTTTTTACCTTTCTTCAATGCTGTATAAATATCCTCGGTAAAGGAGGAATGAATTGGAGATTCCTTCGAAGTAGTTCAAATAAATAAATTTGAACCTATCCCAGTTAGTCCCATTCTAAACAGGCTGTTTACTGCGATCTTCAGACAAAGAGAGGCTGAACTTTGTCTGGGAGAACCATGGTACACATGGGAAGGTGGCCAAAAAAATAAAACATTTAAAATTAGGAAATTCTTGTCTGTCTGAGGACAGAAAAAGACTGGTGTGTGAAGGGAGGAGGGACCCTTTATTCACTTGGTCTCATTTGAATTCGGTTTCCTGTCCTGTTCTGGTCCATTAGTGATGCTGCCATGCTTAGCCAGGAAAGGTAAATTATGGTTGAACAGACATAGAGATCTTATAGCACATATAGCTCTAGACACATAGAACTTGTACAATTGGCTCCATTCTTAAGGAGTTAATTTCACCAGTGGGATTTTGTGTGCGCCTATATAACTCAAGGATGCAAATCACGAAGCATGCTGATTTGCAGTTATCTGACAGTTGTGGAAAGTGTTGTGGACATGAAATATTAACCTAATTTTAGTTAGTAAAATGTATATTTACTTATATAGTTTTCAATCAGTATTTATCAATTCTTATGTGATTTACCTAAAATGGCCGCTAGGGCCAGGGAGTTTCCCTTTGTCATCGACTAACACCCTCACTAACAAGATGGCGCTGCAATCTGGGGGAGACCTGCAAGATGCCAGTGAAATCACACCCGGTAGGAAGAGCAATAAATCAACCACTTAACCCCTAACCAATTATTGATGTATTATTCCATGTTATCTCTGACAAAGCATATGATGTAATTTTGCTTTATAAGGGGCATGCCACCCCCGCTGAATAAACATTCCTCAAGTTTTTCATTAACTTGAAACTTGTGTCTGGTGTGAATTACTTCGGGAGCGTGCACGCATTATTTCTTTAATTTGCCCAGGGGCATATACACAAATGAATCAATCAATTGGATTGATTTCCACTTTAGAAAGTATGATCTATTGCTATTTATTGTGAAAGCTGCTTTGTTTCTATTTTCTCTGAGTCCATTTTCCAGCTGAGTTAACTAGGGGAGTGATTTCTTAATTTTCAGTTGCGTGCATCTATGAAACCCACAGTAGCAGCACACAGAGCTTACTCACAAAGAGGTTTTCTGTCATACTATCTATAAGTTGGAGTTTGATCCCACAGGAGTTAGAACACAGTTTGCAATTGTATTAATAGGGCAACGATGAGTATTAGCACTTGATTTACACTTGAGAAAGCCCTTAGTAGACAAAATGCGTTGTTATTTTATATTGTTATTTTATACTAGTTATGTTTAAGCATTAAATATATATATATATGACATTCACTTAATGTATGTGTCTGACCATTTATTATATTTTTATGCTTTTAAGTTTTTTTTAGTTCTTTTCATATATTTTACTGTTCTTGGCACATTTATACCACCTGTGATACAATTAACGAAGACAATGAACTAACTCAATTAACTCTAAGCAGAAAAACCATACATTTTTATAAAGTCTGGAAAACACCCCAAAACACCCCAAAACACCACATATCCCCATAAATCCTCTGATCTGGGTGAAAAACATATCCCAAAATCAACAAGATCAAAGCAGGGTTTCAGAAAATTCATGGAAGTTTCTTTTTTGACCCACCGTGCACATGGTCCCATCCCCAAAACAGTTCCATACATTCATTGACAAAACACTGCTGGTCATTCGACAGTTAAGATGGCCACCACCACGCGTTTGTGCATACGAACGCCGACCCCCCCAGCCGTTCGTCAATTAAGCTGCGATTAACCACAGCTTCTGGGAGGTTAACGAGCAGCACACTCCACTTGCGGGTGGTCCGGTTGTTCGTCAGTTTGTTCGGTAAACGAACACCATTACCTTTTCATAGTCCTGAACCAAAGTCTAACACAGGGGCCATAATCACAGGGTAAAAGGCTGGCAAGTAGTCCTCTCCAAAAACCAGTGGCGAAGTTGCTTTCATCACAATTACCTGGTGGGGATTGTACCACCCAAGCGTTACTACTTGAGCAAGTGTATATTTCTCCATCAAATGTAAAATGACTAGTGTACAGCTTTTTCTAGTGCCATGATATCCTTCTTTAGAACAGTTGCCCAATATTGTACAGCATATTCAAGGTGTGGTCTTACCAGCGATTTATGAAGAGGAAAAATTGTATTTTCATCCCAGATTGACAATGCATATTGCTGCCTAATTTGTTGTCTGTAACAGTTCCCAAATCCTTCTCATGTGTGGTTATCCCTAATTCACTACCATTTAGGGTATAAGTTGCTTGTGCATTCTTGACCCCGAAGTGCATAACTTTGCATTTCTCTACATTAAATTTCATCTGCCATTTTAGTGCCCAATCCCCCAATCTATCCAAATCCCTCTGCAGCAAAGCAATAACTTGCTCATATTTTATTACTTTACAAAGTTTTGTGTCATCTGCAAACACCAAAACATGTCTTTCAATGCCCATTTCAAGATCATTTATAAATATGTTAAAAAGAAGCGGTCCCAAAACAGAACCCTGAGGGACACCACTTACCACTTTTGTGCAGCCTGAAAATTTACTATTAATGGCAACTCGTTGTACTCTATACTTAAGCCAATGTTCTACCTAAGAACAAGAATAATCATCTAGACCAATTTCTTTTATTTTGAAGATTAACCTATTGTGAGGAACCGTATCAAATGCCTTGGCAAAATCCAAGTGGGAGCAGAGACTGGTGTAGACGGAGATAAGCCAGTTTAGGAACACGCAGGTAGCTGGGTGAAAGTTGGGCAAGGTTGCAGAGGAGGAGGGAAGATGAAGGTTGTTGCCAGTCCTGACATTGTACACCCTGCAGGTCTGGCCTCTTGAGCATAGAAGTTCACAGTATCAGATCACAAATGACTGTGTTGGAGGAAGCTGCTCCTTCTAACAGCCAGGGTGAACAGCTTCTCTAGGATAGGATCCAGACTGGAGGAAAGACTACTCAGGTTGTGGTGCTATTTTCTGAGATATTACCTGTGCCGCAACAGTGGAAAAGCAGAAGGGACACTAGAAAGGGCCAATGCATGACTAAAGTCTTGGTGTAGGTTTTTAGAGTACTAGGCCAAATCTTTATAGAGGAGATGGAATTCACCTAAATGGAAGAGGGTATTTTGTGCTTGAGTAGATAATGGCTAGAATGTTGGGAGAGGCTTTAAAATAGGAGTAAAGGGGAAGGCCAATGACGGGTAAATGTGATATATAGTATAGAAATCAGTGGGAATTCAGCTGAAGTTCATGAGGGTGGGGGAGTGGTAATATTAGCAGACATTAGAGTCTAAGGTGTTTTTTTTTTCTTTCTAAACACCTTAGACACACCTAGGTAATGCCTATATCCTGGACTGGTAGGGGGTCCTTGAGGAATGGGTTGAGAACCCCTGACATAGGGGAACCTGTGCCAAGTCCCACCCTGCAATTTACAGAAGCTAGCCAAACAGAATGAGGCATATGTTGACTGGACACAACAGTTACATCTAAGCAAATTCAGTTTGGATTAACATATATATATATATATATATATATATATATATATATATATATATATATATATATATATATATATATATTTTTTTTTTTTTTTTTTTTTTTTTTTTTTTAAGAATCAATTCAGACAAACCAAATTTGTTTGCCATGCACATGCTTACTAACAAGCACTATGTATTAAATTACTCCAGTTACTAAGCAATCTAATAATTTAAAAAAATAATATATTATTGTCTCTATAATATAATATCTGCATAATCTGCTGGAGATCAAGAGAATAAACAGGCATTCTGTATGTAAAATCCAGTATGATTTTTTTTTAAGAGTGTGATTAAAAAGAGCCCATTTAAATTGAACAGCTGATACTTGCAGCTGTCAGAAATGAGGAGCCATCAGCTTTACACTAACAAATGCCAGACTGCAAAGTGGAAAGTTAGAACTTCAAATAGTGAAATAGAGAGATTAGTATTAAGTGTCCGTATAAACAAAGGTTTCATTTTGGAAAAACTTACAAACTGCAGAAGAAATATTGTATCAAATAATTCTGCTAATGGAGCGACATCACACTTTATACACAGCCAGGTCACAAATAACACACACAGCTCGCTTACAGACAGTCAGCCACACACATCATACACATCACACAACCACCCTCATCGAAATTTCACAAAGCCCTTCACACATGTCACCTGCAGCCATTCCTATCTTCATCACACACAATACATTTAGCTACCCAAATACATCATAAACTACAGCTATACCACAGATAACCCCACACACTAACATCTAGCTAGTTTAATAAACGGTTACTTCACAAACATCGCAAAAAACATCACACACAGCCACCTCACTGATAGTTAGCGACACACAGTTACAAACACTTTGCACACAGTTAATCACACTTTATACATAGTCAGCCATCAATATAACACACAGCCTGCCAATATACATCACACATAGTTTGGGTTATTATGTTGCTTTCAAGATTCTTTTCTTTCAGATATGAAGAGTAAGTGTGTACTGGAGGAGGGCAGATGTGGTTCCTATATTCAAAGAGGGTTCATAATATTTGCCTGAAAATTATAGACCTGTGAGCTTAACTTCTGTGGCTGAGAAAACATTTGAAGGGTTATTAAGAGATAATGTTTAGGAATTCATTGGAAAGAACATGGTTTTATGAAACATAGGAAACAAGTCAAACTAATCATTGCATTATATGAATAAGTGAATAAGTGAACAGAAGTATAGCAATTGCAGAGGATATGATCACCTAGACAATTGATATGACTGCTCACAATAGCTTAGTGTTCAAACTAAAAGTGATTGGTTTAGATTCAAATTCTTGTTCTTGGGTAGAACATTGACTTCAAGATAGAGTACAGAGAGTTGGCATTAATGGTACATTTTCAAGCTGGATACAAGTAGTAGGTGGTTTCTCTCAGGTTTCTCTTCTGGGACATCTTCTATTTAACCCCATACCAGGTACTTCCACCAAAAAACGATCGTTAACCACCTTGGACGTACCTAGTATGTCCGCCGCAAAAATTACCCATTTACTTACCTGGATCGGTGATCCGCAGTAATCCCGGTCGGTGGGGACTGCCGAGACCCCTGCAGTCCCCCAGCAGCAGCTCTGACCTCTCTGGCACTCCAGGGCCATGTGATCACCATGATCACATGGCCACAATAGGAGTCTATGGAGCTGCCAGCAAGGGGACTGTCAGGCAGTCCTCCAGGCAGCTAAAAGTGGAATTTAAAAAAAACAACAAATATATATATATATATATATATATATATATATATATATATATATATATATATATATATATATATATATATTATGTATATTGTATTATAAAATAATTAAAGCATTTTATAATATATCATATATATATAATGCACATATATGATTGCATTATAAGTGTACTTTGAGATATATATACACATCTATAATACTGTATATTATAAAATGCTTTAATTATTTTAGAATATATTATACATATAAAGGAAATACAAGTGTGTGTGTGTATATATATATTTCCTGACCAATTATTCATGGCAGCATTTACTCATGGGTAGCTCCTCCCCTCACAGCAGAAAGGACAGGAAATAGAACTCTGAAACTGGTATAAATAGATCCTCCCCCTTCCCATCAGGCAGTCTTTTTCCTGTCCTTCACAAGCAGTTTGGAAGGAGTCTGCTTATGCAGGCCAAGGTTTTCTTTTATGCTCACCAGGCTGTATTTTTGTAGCCATGCCAGGGTTCAGCCTCTAAGCCCTGAAGACCCAACAATACGCACTAAGATGGAAAGTTGCTACCCCCTTTATTCGGACCCAAACTCTCCCTGAAGGGGATGAAAATGGTCCACTGCATGCCAGGGTTCAGCCTCTTATCCCTGAAGACCCAGCAACAGGCCAGCTTGGGTACCCCCTAAAGGGATGTATGGGATCTACTGTATACATGAAGCCCAGCAAACAGCATACCGGTAAGAGTTGCCAGCCTGGGAACATGCTTCAGCATCCAGGGGTCTGTCCTATCTCTCTTGGAAGTGATGACAGTTGTCCACTGCATATATGAGGCTCAGTTGGGTCTAAGCCTTTATCCCTGAAGACCCAGCAAACAGTACATGTGTAGGAGTTACCAGCCTGGGTACCTCCTTCAGCAATCAGGAGTCTAACCTATAACTCTCCCTGAAGGGTTGACAGTGGTACACTGCATACATGAGGCCCAACAGAGTTGTGACTGCCGGGGTATACCTATTATTTGTGTTCCACCTTGTATGGTGATGATGAATGGCATATGGGGTACAGATGGAAGCCTATAGTTATAACAGTTTAGGCCAGGGGTAGGCAACCTTCGGCTCTACAGATGTTTTGGACTACATCTCCCATAATGCTTTTACAGCCATATTGCTGGCAAAGCATCAAGGGAGATGTAGTCCACAACATCTGTAGAGCCGAAGGTTGCCTACCCCTGGTTTAGGCTGTCAGTTGTTCAAATCCCCATTTTTGCAGCTGAAACACAGGCCTGCAACGGTTCAGGTGAGTGCATTAGTAGTTTAGATTAAAACTAGTATAGGCCCCTGGGTCTCTGTTCTTTCAGTCCCTCCCAGCTGCTTATTTTAGGCTTCCTTCCAACAAATAGGTCACATTTAGGAGATTTGTGTGGTGAGCATTTAGATAAGTTTATATAAGGATGTTTGGTGCAGGTATATGTACCCAAAAGAGTGCTGATGATACAAGTATGCATTGGGCAAAGTAGTGCTGATAATGCAAAAAGAGTGCTGATAATACAAGGAGGCATTGTGCAAAGGAGTGCTGATAATGCAATGAGACGCTATGGAAAAGAGTGCTAATAATGGATATCCTGGCTGTACAAAGTCTGCTGGAATTCCACAGCCTGGTGACAGAGGAATATCCAAGGTAAGAGAACCTTCCTGGGTGTCTGTTTGAAGTATACATATGTATATGACAGGTTTTGAAAAACCTAGCTCCAAGTCCACACACACACACTTGTTTCTATCAAGGTATGTGGCATTGATTGTTGTTATCTGTGCATTATCACAAATAAGCAGGCCTTTGCAGACAGTGGAAGAATATGCTGCACAGGAGACCACCGGGCCTCAGTATCTGTACATGAACTGGTGGTGATACAGCATCGGTATGTTTCTACTATATGCTCTAATGTATGAACAGTGTGTGTCCGGTATATGCTCTAGGTATGAGTTGCTATGAGGACACGACCTCTCCAGGGAGAGAAGGAGACCTGATTTTCCAAAATGAAGCATGGAACTGTTTAACAGAATCAATGTTAATTATTATTTTTTGTGGGTGCACATCTATGTAATTATTCATGAGACAATAGATTTTCTATTACCAGGCATCCTCTCCTCTCTGTCCAAGATAGGGAATGTTTTTTTTTTTTGTTTTTTTTCAATTGTTGACAGTGTTTTACCTTTAGATATATGATGATTACTAATTCACAGCTTAGTAGATCATACTAGTTGCAAGAGTACAAATTGGGCTATTAATTGATCTCACAAGTAGGTAATGCTGAAGCCATTACCTGATTTAAAAGCTGTTAATATTATTTTTTTTCTTTCACCTGGTCATAACCTTTTAGTCTTTAAATCTGAATTAATTTCCTTAAAGCATAAATCATATTCTCTTTTATCCCTTGGGGTCCTGAAAGTTTGGCAATCCCTTTCGTATATGTTAGGAGTGGTATGCTTCTGGTTCTTAATGAGTTAATGATCAGAAATGTCTGACCAATTCCCCTGTTGTGAAGGGGAACATTATAAATTCCTTTCTGCAACAAAGGTATTCTTTTAGGCTCATGTGCTCAGGTAACTTTGATGCTGTGCATTGCACGTATTTTAAGGTCTTTCCAGTCCCCATTCTATTTTAGGTAAAAATTCTCCTGCTACCTGAACAATAGAGGAAATCCCTAAACAGGCTCTGGAATTGCGACCAACGTGTGGCTTTAAGTGGTTGATTCATCCTATATAATGTAATGTAATGCAACTTATTGATGACAAACATTTGACTGATATGTTTTTCATGATCTCTGTACCTAGATCTGTATACGTTACGGTCACTCCTAACATTGCATTGATTTAATACCTGTGGATTATATGTTTGGATTGGTGTTGATATCTTGCAGATATAACAAGCTGCTTATTATCATCATAGGCTCTGCCATAAGTCCTTCTTCACTGTCTGAGGATAAGGTAAGAGGAAGTATGTGGTTGTTCTCATAAGGATAACTGAATATCTTCTACTACCCTGCTTATTGTGTCTGTTGCCACAATGTATAATGTGCCTCTGGTTACCACCTTCCCATCAGTATCTCGCCTAATATGTGTGTGTGTGTGTGTGTGTATATATATATATGTATGTATGTATGTATGTGTATATATATATATATATATATATATATATGTGTATATATATATATATATATATATATATATATATATATAAAATCATGTTGCACAACAGTCTCTAGTAAATATGATTAAACTGTTTGGCATAATCTGTACTATTTTACAAATATAGGTACTGACATGGTTGGCCTCCTTATAAATTATTGGTTGCCACAAATTCTATGGTTCATACCGATATTTATTTATTTTCCTCAACTAATCTGTATATGGTTCTTCTTGCCTTTGCCTAGTAGTGTTATTAGTTTATTCCTCTCCTGTGGCTGATCATTGCTGTATCAATTCATCCACTGTGTGAGGTTGTGAATCTGAATTTAGCAACATCGGGTAATTGTTGCAGTGTTTTAATAACACTCTTATTTCTCTACTAGGCTCTGCCTCTTTCTGACAGGCAGGTATTGATTTGTTCCTGTATCTTCAGGTAAGTAGTTCACAAGGCAAGAGGAAGCGGTGTGAATCGCCTTTTTTAAATACATCCAGAAAGTAGTAAGATTCTCAGTGTAATTCTCCCCATGTTTAATAGCATGGGGTCTCTGTTCTCATCCAACATTTTATCTACGTGTTACAGTATGATCTCTGGAAGTTATGCCTTTGTTGAGGTTTTGATTTGATGATATCAATTCGGTTTTATATCAGTAACATGTTCCTTCTCTAGTTTATGCTTTCATGGCCTTAATTCCCATCTGACTCTATATCTATTCAGGATATTTCTGATATTGAATGCCAGGAGGTTGCTGACCTTGCAGCCTCTAGGGAAAATTGTCTTGTCTGAGCAGATTTTATGATAATTTCCTATTGATTCTTGTTTGGCTTTGTAAAGTCTTCTACGATTTATACAGCTCAATAATGGTTTTATAGCTATTGGCTGTTTTTGAACTCTGTCCCTCCCTCTATATGTATTGCTTGGGTATTCCCCATGAGTAAATGCTGCCATGAATAATTGGTCAGGAAAAGGGAAAATTCCTTAATTAATTCCTGATAATTATTCATGGCAGCATTACGGTCCCACCCATATACTATAGGAGGTGAAGCTAGTTACAAAGACTGCCTGATGGGAAGGGGGAGGATCTATTTATACCAGTTTCAGAGTTCTATTTCCTGTCCTTTCTGCTGTGAGGGGAGGAGCTACCCATGAGTAAATGCTGCCATGAATAATTATTAGGAAATTAAAATTACGGTAAGTATGAAGGAATTTTCATATATATATATATATATATATATATATATATATATATATAATATACACACATTCTACATATATATTTAACTATTAACTGCATAATTATTTGATTTTATTAATTATAATTTGAGGGACCTGCAACCCAAGCAGACAGTCCATAGAATTTAATTAGCAAGCCCTGTATTTAACCCTGTAGCATTTCCAAAATACCATAAAACCTTTACATGGGGGGTATTGTTATACTCGGGAGACTTCACTGAACACAAATGAGTGTTTTAAAAAGTAAAACTTATCACGGCGATTATATCACCAGTAAAAGTGCCATTTTTGTTTGAACAAAAAAATGAAAAAAACTAATAACTTTGCCCAGTATTTGTGACTAAGTGGCTACTACAAAAGACTGCAAATACCCATTTTGAATACCCTGGGTTGTCTACATTTGAAAATGGTATGAAAATATGAGGATAATTCACATTCCTGAGCTACCATATGGTCTCCAAAGGCAACATAGACCCAGCAAACCAATCTGGCAAACTGAATTGGGCAAGCCCTATATTGACCTTGTAACTTTACAAAACACCATAAAACCTGTACATGTGGGTATTGTTATACTCGGGATACTTAGCTGAACACAAATATGTGTGTTTAAAATAGTAAAATATATCACGACAATGATATCACCAGTAAAAGTGCAGTCTTGTTTGTGTCTACACGGCTATTACAAAATACTGGACATACCCCATTTTGAATACCCTGGGTTACTTTTCTACTTTTTCAAATGGCATGTCATGGTGGGGTTAATTTTTATTTCTGGTCTGTCATACCGTCTCAAAGGCAACATAGCCAATCTGGCAAATAGCAATTTACAAAAACAGAAATTGGCAAATCTTATGTTTGACCCTGTAACTTTCCAAATCACCATAAAACATCATATCAGTGTTTTCGAGCAGTACAATGTATTAAACTGATAAAATAATTGGTAAAATGGCAATTTCTGTGTGAAAAATGAAACAAAATATATACGCTAATTTTGGCCAAGGTTTGTGTCTACTAAAAAAGACTGGACATACCCCATTTTGAATGCCGTGGGTTGTCTACTTTTACAAATGGTAGACCATTCATTTTTCATTCCTGGGCTGCCATACGGTCTCAAAGGCAACATAGGCCCAGCAAACCAATCTGGCAAATTTTAATGTGCAAACATGGCAAAGGGGAAAGCCCTACCTTTGACCCCTGTAAGTTTGCAAAAACCCATAAAACATGTACATTGGGGGTACTGTTGTACTCAGGAGATGTTGCTGAACACATATTGGAGTGTTCTTTGTCAGTAACACATAACAGGAACTGATAATCCATGCCTAAGGTACAATGTGAGAGAAAAAAAAATTACTACTCAAAAGTTTGACAAAGACTCGTGGTAGAATTAGTGCATGAAAAGTGTTAAAATACCACCATTTGAAATACCCTAGCGTGTGTACTTTTAAAAAATATTTGGTTTGATGGGGGTAAATTACATTGTCCAGCTTCAAAAATGTCACAAATAGGACATTGGCGCATGATGACCAGCTGTGAAAATTCTAAGTTGGAAAACTGGAATGCACACCCTCCTAATAAGGTATTTTAGCCCTCAGAGAACCGGACACACCTATACATAAGTGGTATCACTGTACTCAGGGGATGTTTCTGAACACATATTGGGTTGATCTTTGGCAGTAACCTAATAGTTCCCAGTACATGTATTCTTAAATTGTTGTGTGTCAAAAATATCAACTATTATTATTATTTTTTAATTTGGCATTCATTGGTGGTAAAATGTTTGCATGAAAGAGTCAAAATACCCCATGTTTAATACCTTCGGTTGTCTTCTTTTAAAAAAAAAATATATATACATGTGAAGGGCTATTCAGGGATTCCTGACAAAGATCAGTGTTACAATGTAACTTTCAATGGTTTGGAAATAGCAAAGTGCTACTTGTTGCCCTATAACTTGCAAAAAAAAAAAGCTAGGAGCATGTTAGCATTGGGTATTTCTAAATTCAGGACTAATTTTAGAAACCATTTAGCATGGGTGTTTTTTGGCGGTGGTAGATCTGTAACAGATTTTGGGGGTCAAAGTAAAATTTTTTCATCATCTTTTAGAATTGTTTTTATAGTAAATTATATGATATGATAAAAATAATGGTATCTTTAGAAAGACCATTTAATGGTAAGAAAAACGGTATATCATATGTGTGGGTACAAAAAATGAGTAAGAGGAAAATTACAGCTAAACACACACTGCAGAAATGTAAAAACAGCCCTGGTCCTTAACGGTAAAAACATTGAAAAATGGTCTTGTCACTAAGGGGTTAATACAGCTGGTTTAAATAGGCATTGAGAGTCATGTTTCAGTGTTTGACACTGTAAAGTAATACAATGTGAGCATGATATTAGTTTTCTGCTGGAGGGGGAGTTATATAGATTGGGGGCTGGATACTCAAATGACAGATGGAATTTAATGTAAATAATTTCAAAACAATGCACTTCAGGGTAGAGAATGCACAAGCAACTTACACCGAAAATGCTAGTAAATTAGGAATAATAAACGCATTAGAAGAATTTGGGAATAGTTATTGAAAGCAAACCAGTAGAGATGTCCCGAATAGTTCGCTGGCGAATAGTTTCTGGCGAACATAGCTTGTTCGCCACGGCGGGCGACCATATGCAATGTTTGGTCCGCCCCCTATCCGTCATCATTGAGTAAACTTTGACCCTGTACCTCACAGTCAGCAGACACATTCCAGCCAATCAGCAGCAGACCCTCCCTCCCAGATCCTCCCACCTCCTGGACAGCATCCATTTTAGATTCATTCGGAAGCTGCATTCTTAGTAAGAGGAGGGACAGTGTAGCTGCTGCTGATTTAATAGGGAAATTGATAGCTAGGCTAGTGTATTCAGTGTCCACTACAGTCCTGAAGGACTCATCTGATCTCTGCTGTAAGGACAGCACCCCAAAAAGCCCTTTTTAGGGCTAGAACATCAGTCTGCTTTTTTTTTTTCTGATGTGTAATGTAATTGCAGTTGCCTGCCTGCCTGCCAGCGTGTGTGTCAGGCTCACATCGTATACTGTGCCCACTTGCCCAGTAACACCACTCATATCTTGTGTCACAATAGCTTGCATTTAAAAAAACAAACAAAAAAAAACTTTATTCACTGTGAAATAATAGCAGTCAGTTTCCTTCACACGTGTGCGTTTCAGGGCCTGCCAGGGCACAGTGTCACACCAGTGCAACTCATATCTGGTGTAACAGTAGTTTACATAAAAAAAATAAATAAAATTTTGACTGTAATAGATTGAATAGCAGTTAGTTGTCTGCAAGCGTGTGTGTCAGGCCTACAGCGTCTACTCTGCCAACTTCTGCCAGTGCACAGTGGCTCTCATATCTTTTGTCAGTAGCTTGCACGCATAGTACCACTAATCAAAACAAAAAATGACAGGCAGAGGCAGGCCACCCCACAGGGGCCGTCGTGGTCGTGGTGCTGTGATTCCCTTTGGCCCTAGAATAATGCCCAGTGTTCAGAGGCCATGTACCCTGAACTCGAAAAGTTCTGAGGACATAGTTGACTGGCTAACACAGGACACCCAATCTTCTACAGCTTCCGATCGTAACTTTGACGCACCATCCTCCTCCAGCTTAGCTTTGGGCACCTCTCAAGTTACCACTCGTCCGCCTGCCGCCACCACCAACACTAGCACCACAGCCGCTTCACTTGATCTGTCAGAGGAGTTATTTACATATCAGTTGGAAGAAATGAGTGATGCGCAACCATTATTGCCAGAGGATGTAGATAACAGGGATATGTCTCAGTCAGGCAGCATTACACACATGGATGTACCCGCTGCTGCTTCCTTTGCGGAGTTGTCAGATACAAGTGAAGCGGTTGATGATGACGATGCGTCCGTGGATGTTACGTGGGTGCCCGCTAGAAGAGAAGAACAGGGGAAAAGGACAGATTTGGAGACAGAGAGGAGGAGGAGGAGGAGACGAGTTGGAAGCAGGGGGAGGTCGTCGCAAGGAGCTAGTGGCACAGTCAGACAGCATGCATCGGCACCCGGGGTCAGCCAGACAGCACGCCAATCAACGCATGCTGTTGCCACCACCAGAATGCCATCACTGCAGAGCTCAGCAGTGTGGAATTTTTTTTGTGTGTCTGCCTCTTACAACAGCGATGCCATTTGCAACCTGTGCCAAAAGAAACTGAGTCATGGGAAGTCCAACACCCACCTAGGTACAACTGCTTTGCGAAGGCACATGATCGCACATCACAAACGCCTATGGGATCAACACACAAGCAGCACAGAAACTCAAAGCCGCCATCCTCCTCCACGTCAACCACTGCTGTCCTCCTTGCCCCCTCTCAACCATCCGCCACTCCGTCTCTCGCCTTGAGAAGTTCCTGCTCATCTGCCCACAGTCAGGTGTCTGTCAAGGACATGTTTGAGCGTAAGAAGCCAATGTCACAGTCACCCCCTTGCCCGGCATCTGACAGCTGGCTTGTCTGAACTCTTAGCCCGCCAGCTTTTACCATACAAGCTGGTGGAGTCTGAGGCGTTCCAAAAAATTGTAGCTATTGGGACACCGCAGTGGAAGGTACCCGGACGAAATTTCTTTTCACAAAAGGCAATCCCCAACCTGTACTCGATTGTGCAAAAGGAAGTAATGGCATGTCTGGCACACAGTGTTGGGGCAAGGGTCCATCTGACCACTGATACCAGGTCTGCAAAGCATGGTCATATCACCTACACCGCGCATTGGGTAAACCTGCTGACGGCTGCCAAGCATGGAATGCGTGGCTCTGCAGAGGAGTTGGTGACACCGCCACGACTTGCAGGCAGGCCTGCTGCCACCTCCTACTCCTCCTACTCCATCCTCTTCCATAACCTCCTCGGTTGAGTCATCTTCTGCTGCTGTGTCTTGCTCCACATCAACGGCACCCCCCCAGCTCCCCAGGTACTATTCCACATCCTGGATACAGCAGTGTCACGCCGTCTTAGGGTTGACTTGCCTGAAAGCAGAGAGTCACACCGGACCAGCACTCCTGTCCGCCCTGAATGCACAGGTGGATCAGTGGCTGAATCCGCACCAACTGGAGATCGGCAAAGTGGTTTGTGACAATGGAAGAAATTTGTTGGCAGCCTTGAATTTGGGCAAGTTGACACATGTGCCGTGCATGGCACATGTGTGTAATCTGATCGTACAACGCTTTGTGCATAAGTACACAGGCTTACAGGACGTCCTGAAGCAGGCCAGGAAGGTGTGTGGCCATTTCAGGCGTTCCTACACGGCCATGGCTCACTTTGCCGATATCCAGCGGCAAAACAACATGCCAGTGAGGCGCTTGATTTGCGACAGCCCGACACATTGGAATTAAACACTCCTAATGTTCGACCGCCTGCTCCAACAAGAAAAAGCAGTTAACGACTATTTGTATGACTGGGGTGCTAGGACAGCCTCTGCAGAGCTGGGATTTTTTTTGCCACGTTACTGGACGCTAATGTGCAATGCCTGTCATGCGTCCTTTTGAGGAGGTGACAAACCTAGTCAGTCGAACCGAAGGCACCATCAGCGACATCATACCATTTGTTTTCTTCCTGGAGCGTGCCCTGCGAAGAGTGCTGGATCAGGCCGTAGATGAGCGTGAAGAGGAAGAGTTGTGGTCACCATCACCACCAGAAACAGCTTTATCACCATCACTTGCTGGACCTGCGGCAACGCTGGAAGAGGATTGTGAGGAAGAGGAGTCAGAGGAGGAATGTGGCTTTGAGGAGGAGGAGGAAGACCAAACACAACAGGCATCCTAGGGTGCTCGTTGTCATCTATCTGGTACCCGTGGTGTTGTACGTGGCTGGGGGGAAGAACATACCTTTAGTGAGATCACTGAGGACGAGGAACGGGACATGAGTAGCTCGGCATCCAACCTTGTGCAAATGGGGTCTTTCATGCTGTCGTGCCTGTTGAGGGACCCTCGTATAAAAAGGCTGAAGGAGAACGACCTGTACTGGGTATCCACGCTACTAGACCCCTGGTATAAGCATAAAGTGCCTGAAATGTTACCGAATTACCGCAAGTCAGAAAGGATGCAGCAGTTCCAAAATAAATTAAAAAGTATGCTTTACACAGCGTATAAGAGTGATGTCACAGCACAACGGGAATCTACCAGGGGAAGAGGTGAAAGTAATCCTCCTCCCACGACCACGCCGGCAAGGACCAGACGCTTTAAAGACGTGTTGTTGATGGAGGACATGCGGACCTTTTTTAAGTCCTACGCATCGCCACAGCCCTTTGGGATCCACCCTCAGAGAACGACTCGACCTATCCCAATTTGTGACAGAACTTCTGGCCTGCCCTGCTTCAAGTGTCCTGTCAGAAAGGCCCTTCAGTGCAGCAGGAGGTATTGTCACTGAGAAGAGAAGTCGCCTAGGTCAAAAAAGTCTAGATTACCTCACCTTTATTAAGATGAATGAGGGATGGATCCCGAAGGGACTGACACTGGGTGATACATTCGACTAAAAAGGCCTGATGAGATGAGCTGCCTTGAGCTAAAAATGGTCCACACGCTGCTGTATTTTAGCTCTGAATGCCGGTTGACTTGCGTGACTTATCCGCCACCAACTAGGGTTCAAGCCGCAATGTTTTAGGGCACTTTTTGCCTGTGAAACAAACATCAATTTTTCTGGCCGCTGCTACAGCAGCGGCTGCAACAATACCTAATTTTTCAGGCATGTGTACATGCCTAATTTTTAGGCCCTCTGGTGCTGCACTGTGGCTTCAAAAACCAAACAAAAAAAAAGGCACATAGTGACCCTATGTAGGGGGAACAGTCCCTATTCTGCTCTGTGTGTATCAGGGATTTGTATCCCTGATACTCTGTGTGTATCAGGGATTTGACTATCTTTATTCAGATTCAAAAATTACAATTCCAGGAAAAATTTAACAAACATTTACAAGAACATGTTATGCACATCATAGAAACAACGTGAACCTCTTTAAAGCCACAAACTTAAGACAAAAAATACGTACACACAATGTGTACGGGTTTGAAAGAAAATTCTGAACCCTTACATGTTTACTTTATGCTACAGCAGCGGCTGCAACAATACCTAATTTTTCAGGCATGTGTACATGCCTAATTTTTCGGCCCTCTGGTGCTGCACTGTGGCTTCTAAAACCAAACCAAAAAAAAAGGCACATAACAGGGATTAAACTGATAGGAGTGGTGTGTTAAGTAGTACCATTCCTATCTGGTGGCACATTAGATTGCACGCGCAGTGCCCCAAATTTGAAGTAGGAGGACCGACCAAGCATCATTTTCCATCTCCCGGTTCCTAAAATCGATGCCATATATACGTCCACTGATAGGGCGCCAGCTCGTTATTCTCTTGGGCGCCAGCTCGTTCTCTTTTTCATTTCACTAGGGACACTTTACTGCACTATAGGCACTTAGACCCTATCTTTGTCTTGCACACTGTTATTCCTAGCCAGCATCTGTGATGGGAAATCAGGCAGTCATCTAAACGTTTAGATTGAGCTTTAGCTTAGAACACCCTTGAAGGTGTTTAAGGAGATTAGGGCTAGTTTAGAGGATTCTTCTTAGACCTCTCTGGGTCTTTATAGCCCTTCTACCTATCCAGCATTTCTGGAAACTAGCTAAGAGAAAGGGTGGCTGTGTGTCTGTGATACATTTAACTTTGTATCACCTTATTGACACTTTATCACTCTGGTCTCCATACTCTCTGCCTATACCCATCTATTTAGAGGGAATTTCCTTGCCCCTGCCAATATTATATAATAGGTAATAGTATTACCATTATTACACAATTAGGTCTCTGAGGACAGGTGTCAATCCATATCTGCCAAGTGACCCTATGTAGGGGGAACAGTCCCTATTCTGCTCTGTGTCAGTGTGTATCAGGGTCTCTGAGGACAGGTGTCAATCCATATGTCAAGGTGTCAATGTCATATGTCAGGTGTCAATCCATATCCATTGTGATTTAGGAATGTTAGGTGATTTCTGCCCTTTATGGATTAAAACCAGACTCTGCATCAACTGTGTAATTTTCCATGGGAGTTTTGCCATGGATCCCCCTCCGACATGCCACAGTCCAGGTGTTGGTCCCCTTGAAACAACTTTTCCATCACTTTTGTGGCCAGAAAGAGTCCCTGTTGGTTTTAAAATTCGCTTGGTTTTGCATTATTTGGCCATCCATTTCTCATTTTCTAGTTTAGCCACTTTAGTTGCCTTTTTGCAAGCATTATTGGCTTCCTTAGATCTTATTTAGGATGCCTCTGATTTGTTTGATTTAAATGCTTTTAATACCCTTTTCTTATTTTTAATCTCTTGTTTTACTTCTCTACTAAGCCACATTGGTTTCAATTTGTTTCTTTTATATTTATTATCCAATGGTACATATTGAGATTGAGTGATGGAAAAGTTGTTTCAAGGGGACCAACACCTGGACTGTGGAATGTCGGAGGGGGAAATACCTTTCTAATACTTATTTGAAGAGTTTCCACTTATCCAAAGTGTTTATTTTACTAAGAAGTTTATACCAGTCAAAATGTTGTAGAGCTGCACTAATCTTTTTTAAACTGCCATTTTTTAAAATTGTACATGTTTTTGCTTTTTTTGAGTTTATTTAAAAAATTACCATATTTTGATCACTATTTCCCAAATGCTCCCCTACTTGAATATTGGTCAAAAGATAAACATTGTTTGTTATAACGAGA